>NW_012148075.1:532645-544535 GCF_000956105.1 Propithecus coquereli
GGTTGCTGTGAGCTAGGCTGACGCCACGGCACTCTAGCCCGGGCAACAGAGCGAGACTCTGTCTCAAAAAAATAAATAAATAAATAAAGTGGACTCAGGAGGAGGATGGAATATTAGAGATGGCTTCTTCAAGAATGATGTCTGAGATGATTGCATGAAGAAGGGAGAATAAAGTGCATGGCCATGGTAGGTTTCTTTGTAGATAGTATAAAGTACTGAGAGAAAGACCATGCTAAAATTGCTCAAAAAAGAGGGTGTGATTGATAAATATGTTCAGTTTTTAGTTATTTACTGTAATAGAAAAGAGTAGTTCTGTGGTCAGTCCAAATGCCTTTTTTTTTAAGTGATAAAAACAGATTTTATTCAGGAACTATTGCAATGGGGAAAAAAGACCTAAGTATAGAACTAGGCTTAATTCTGAGTACAAAAAGGATATGTGAGGATTTATAGTCAAGAAGCAGGGTAGGATCAGTGGATAGAAAATTACTAAGAGGAAACACTGGGTTAAGGTGTGGGGGATTCTGGCTAAACTAACTTGACAGGATTCTTGCTAAAGGCAGGCCAGAATGACCAGGTATGATGGGTATGACCTGGGGATGGTGCAGGATAAGGAATTTGGTCATATCAAGGTGATCAGACATGGAGGGTGGGAGACTCTTTTTGAACTGACTTAACAGGATTCTTGCTAAAACTGGGTGATCCAGGCCCAACAAGGACAGACACTGAAGCTCAAGGTCAAAGCCTAGTTAAGAAGAGGATTTAGAGGAACCTGACTAATATTTGGTTGAGGAGAGAGTCCATGTGAACCCGTTAGAAAAAATTACATAGGTATTGCTGCTACCTTTTTACTGCTAACATGAATAGGTAGGTCTAATCCTATGCAGACTGCAGTGTCTAAGGAAAATCACACTATGATTTTTATTCAGAGGCAATAGCAGTAAGTGGATTTTAAGGGTAGTCTTAAGGGGAAAAGAAAGAAAAAGTGTTACAGGAAAGCCACATGCATTTTTTTAAGAAGGTATAAAAAGGAGAAGCAAATAAACTAGTTATATCTTCAATACATTAATGTCTGGGAAGCAGTGGATGTCTATATAAGTATTTTCAGCACCATTAAGGTCTCCTCTTTATTCCAGGAGAGTGCCACATTCACAATCCTTGCACAACTCATGTCCCTCATCTCCATGCTCACGTCAAATGCAAAAAAAAAAAATGAGCCAGAACAGCCATATTTTATATCATATGACTCTGCCCTCCTTGGCTACAAGTACCGGATTATAAGCATTTGATCTAATGGCAGCCAATACATAGATTGTCAATTAACCTATGACATGCATAGCTTTGCATGAAATGATGGTCTGAGCCAATCACATTCTTATTCTTATTTTCATGAATTGAGGAAAGAGAGAGACAGCTGATCTTGGATTTGAAGTAGAAGGATACATGCAGAGGAAGCCCTTGAGATAGATTTGGAGCCATGTATGAGTACCAGATGCCTTTTATATTTGCTTCAGATTAGAGTTTTAATGCTCTAACTGACCTATCCTGGAAATTTGTATAAAAGAAAATAATCAGACTGTAAAAACTGAATCTGTAACAAATTCATGATCATGTTATAAATTTAGATTTGAGTGCTTCCTGTTTACTTTTTATATATATGATGAGGAATGCAAGCAATTATTATACATAGTTATTCAACCTTGAACCAGAACTTTCAATTAGACCAAACAAATTTCTCTGCCATTTAGTTGAAGAATATGATTAACAGCAAGAAAATCTTTTTTAAAAAATGATTACTGCTTGATATTATATCTGTAAATCAAAATTTTTTTGATTTTGTTGGGAATGATAGAAGAGTTAAAAATTTTACAGTTGTGCGAACTCAAAATACAGAAATAAATTAGATGACATGGTTGGCATCATTACAACTATGATCTGTAACCTCAAGTTTAAGATTTTTGTATTCATTGAAACAATCTAATTGTTCTTAATGATTGACTTTATAAATAAATAAGTTTGAACTTATTTCTATTTTTTAAAATACTCTATCTTTTGAGTTTGTTAAGGTTTTATTTGAAAAAGGCTCCACTCCTTTGAAAAGTTTGAAATTCAGTAGCTTATTCCATTTTGGAATTTTGTATTATATATTTTTGGTAATTATTTCAGTTTCTGTGTCTTTTTCTTTTTTTTTTTTTAAGAGACAAAATCTCACTCTGTTGACCCAGCTAGAGTGCAGCGGCATCATTATAGCCCACTGCAACCTCAGACTCCTGGGCTCAAGTGATCCTCCTGCCTCAGCCTCTCATCCTCCGGAGTATCTGGGACTACACGTGCATGCCACCACACCCAGCTTATTTCTTCTGTTTTTAGTAGAGAATGGGATCTTGCTCTTGCTCAGGCTGATCTCAAACTCCTGACCTCAAACGATCCTCCCACCTCAGCCTCCCAGAGTTCATTTAGTTTCTTTATGTCAAATGAAATTAATATTTATCTGTATTTTCTCCTAATGGGAAAGATTGGCAGTTATAAGGGATTATAATGGGATAAATGAAATGGGGGCAGAATACTACTACTTATAAACAGGGCTTTAAAAACCTGTAGTTTGGCCGGGCACGGTGGCTCACGCCTGTAATCCTAGCTCTCTGGGAGGCCAAGGCGGGCGGATTGTTTGAGCTCAAGAGTTCGAAACCAGCCTGAGCAAGAGCGAGACCCCGCCTCTACTAAAATTAGAAAGAAATTAATCGGCCAACTAAAAATACATAGAAAAAAAAATTAGCCAGGCATGGTGGCTCATGCCTGTAGTCCCAGCTACTCGGGAGGCTGAGGCAGTAGGATCACTTGAGCCCAGGAGTTTGAGGTTGCTGTGAGCTAGGCTGACGCCACGGCACTCTAGCCCGGGCAACAGAGCGAGACTCTGTCTCAAAAAAATAAATAAATAATAAAAATAAATAAATAAAAACCTGTAGTTTGTCTAGTCGTCTTTGAGCCATCCCTTTCTTTTTAATGCACAGAGATGTTTACTGATTTTTCAGATTTAAAATCTGAAAGGATCTAGTGATAAGTTATTAGAATTAATAAACATTTGCAAGGTTACTTGTTACAGAGTCAATGTAAAAAATATCAACAGATTCCTGTCAACATGTCAAACAGATTTTTAACAAGTTAGTGAAGATAGAATTAAAGATGGGAACAAATGTAAGCAAAGATGTTCAAGACCTCTAAGGTGAAATTATACACTTAGTGGAGAGACATTAAAGAAGAACTAAATAAATGAAGGAGATAAACTATACTCATGGATTGGACGTGTTCACATCATAAAGGTGTTAATTCTCCCCATATTGATTTATAGAGCCAATGGAATTTCAGTCAGAATCATACCAGGTTTTTAGGTGAAATTGACAAGCTTATTGTAAAATTTATATGAAAATGCAAGGGGACAAAATAAAAAGCACAGTTAAAAATGTTTTATCAGATATCAAAATTTAATTTAAAGCTATAGTAATAAAGATGTCATAATATTGGTATAAGGATAGACATAAATGCCACTTGGATAGAATTCAGAAATAAAGCTAAACAGTAATGAGCCCTTAATATATGATAGAGATGAGACTGTAGAGCAATGAAGAAAAGACAGCTCCAGTGAATGATGGGGGAACATTTATAAGGAGGAACAATATTAAAATTGAACCCCTGTTTCTCACCATATATAATAATCAGTTCCATGTGCTTAAAGACCTAAGCACGTCAGCTTAAACTACAAATCATCATGGAGAAGAAAATAAAAGAATAACCATATGACCTTGGGGTAGAAGTGGTGAAGGATTTTTTTAACCAGAAAAAAGGCACTAACCCTATGGCAAGAAAATTGATAAATTAGGTTTGTGTCAAAAGTTTGTGTTTTTTTATAAACCACTAGGAGTGAAAAGAAAAGCCACAGGATGAGGTAAGTTTATAACTCATATAACTGATGAAAGAATAGTAACCAAGATATAAGAAATTTATTCCAATCAACTAGAAAAATATATACAAAGGACTCCAACACACTCTTCACCCAGGAGGAAATTTTAATGGCCAATAAATATATGAAAAGTATTTAACTTCAGGATGCATTGTGGAAATGTAAATCAAAGCTACAATGAAATGTTCAGCACACAGTCACCATTGTTGGCAAAAATTTAAAAGTTTGATAATCCTAAGTGTTGGTGAGGTTACTAAGCAACAGGAAATCTTGAATGGGGTGTCACTTTTTATTTATCTTTGCAGCAAGGTAGTTAACTTAGCTATCACTCAGCACATCTGATTACTTGAGTGGTGTATATGATGGTGGGCACAGGTTGAGGGTACTGAGTTGTAGGTTCAAAAAGAAAATAATGACTGCTATTACATTGAAACAGTCAAGTGAAATAAAGAATGTGCTCCCCTTTACAGTCTTGTTATTTCACTTCTAGGAGATAAGACAGGAAGCCATGAGGCCATTCAAAACGACATTTATAGTGATGGGTTGGAAACTGGGCCATAACATAAGGTAGAAAAACTGATGGCAATTCAGGTAGGAAGAAGTTAATGGAAAATCAAAGAGAATGGATCATAGTGATCAAGGGAGTTGTGGGAACCTTAAAAAATGCATACCAAGAGTGACTTGATCCTGGGGATAAAATAGGACTAAACACATTCTATTTCCATTTCTATTTAGATTTGAGATACCTTGGCTCGGGTTTTTGATAAAAATCTTTTTTTTTTTTTTAATTTCAGCATATTATGGGGGAACAGATGTTTAGGTTACCTATGTTGCCCTTGCCCCCCCAAATCCGAGCTTCAAGTGTGTCCATCCCCCGGGAGGTGCGCATCGCACTCATTGTTTGTGCATATGCCCGTCCCCTCCTCCCCCCTTCCCCCTCCCCCTGCCCAACATCCAATAAATATTCTTATATGTGCACTTAAGTATTTGATCAGTTAATCCCAATTTGCTGGTGAGTACATGCGGTGCTTATTTTTCCATTCTTGGGCTACTTCACTTAGTAGAATGTGTTCTAGCTCTTTCCAGGAGAATACAAGAGGTGCTATATCACCATTGTTTCTTAAAGCTGAATAATACTCCATGGTATACATATACCACATTTTATTAATCCACTCATGTATTGATGGACACTTGGGTTGTTTCCACATCTTTGCAATTGTGAATTGTGCTGCTATGAACATTTGAGTGCAGGTGTCTTTTTCATAGAGCGACTTTTGTTCTTTTGGGTAGATGCCTAGTAGTGGGATTGCTGGATCAAATGGTACTTCTACTTGTATCTCTTTAAGGTATCTCCATATTGTTCCCACCAGCAGTGTATGAGTGTTCCTATCTCCGCATCCACGCCAACATTTATTTTGGGACTTTTTGATAAAGGCCAGTCTCACTGGAGATAGGTGATATCTCATTATGGTTTTGATTTGCATTTCCCTGATGATTAAAGATGTTGAGCATTTTTTAATATGTTTTTTGGCCATTATTCTGTCTTCTTTTGAAACGTTTCTGTTCATGTCCTTTGCCCACTTTTTGATAGGGTTGTTTGATTTTTTCTTGTTGATTTTCCTGAGTTCTAAATAGATTCTGGTTATCAGCCCTCTGTCAGATTTGTAGCACGCGAAAATTTTCTCCCATTCTGTGGGTTGCCTGTTTGCTCTTGTGACAGTTTCTTTGGCTGTGCAGAAGCTTTTTAATTTGATCAGGTCTCATTTATTTATTTTGGTTGCTGCTGTGATTGCCTTTGGGGTATAAAATCTTAAAGAATTGGTTTGTTTAGCTTTTTAATTCTACCTTCAGGCTTGGATTTCAGGTAGTTTAAATTGGTCTTTAACTTTGGGGGAGACCATTTAAAAATTGGTATTAGTTAGCTATCTGAGACAGTATCCTGATTATATCTCATCTCTGCTTAAAAACATGTATTTATAAAATCAGCCATTCAGCATACAGTCAAGGGCTACTATGTACCAGGTGCCTTACTAGGTATTGAAGACATAGTGGTGTCTTCATGAGAGTATTTATCTAGTGGAGTAGATAATAATCAAGTAAACTAATGTGAAATTTCATCTGTCGCAAGTGCTAGGAAGAAAAGTACACTGAACCTTTTCTGTTTTCTGGGAGATTACAGTGATTCAGGCAGAGAGGGGATTGGCAGTTTAAAGATCCTGTGATGGGAGGAAATGAGGTGAGTGTGGTGGATGAAAGATGAAAAGAAGGGAAGTAGCGTGGTGTGAGATAAGACTGTAGAGTTATGTACGTAAGAGCTAAGCCATGTGTGCTTTTGACCATTGTGTTAAGAAGTGAAAGTTTCTCTAATTGTAAGAGATGAAGCCTTTGAATAGTTGAGAAGGAGTTGCAATATCGATCATATTTGCATTTTGAAAAGATCGTCTTTCTTGCAACATGGTACACAGATTGGGGAATTAGGAGGTGGGCAGAATGGATGTAAGAAGATAATTAGAGACTATTTCAGTAGTCTAGTTAAAACATGACCTTGTTATGATTTGTGTATAGGGTGTGAGAGAAAAGGAACTCTTCGAGGATGGCACCTAGATTTATTTCTTCAACTTAGGTGGTACTTAGAGAACACTAAAAGCAGACACAGTGTCTGTGCTTGTTTTGGGGGTGGATGGGAGGTATCTAATCATGAGTTTAGTTGGATGTTGAGTTTGAGATGCCTTTGTGACATTCAAGAAAAACATATTATGTAGGCAGTTAGGTGATACTGGTTTGGACATAGTAACGGTTTAGGTAGGGAGATAATATTAAATGTGAAATGTCCAATTTCGAATCGAAGGTGTAGTTTATTATATCTCAAACAAGAAGCAGTACAATTAATTAAAGTATGTGCCTAAACTATTGACACAGTTTTGCTATCGTTATGGTAGATTGCTTATGACAGCAGCGAAGAAGCCTGGAGAGCGAGTGGCAATGAAATTACGAAAGGCATTTTCCACAGCTTGTTGAGAATTGAATATTTTTCCTTGCAAGAAGTGGTCTAAAGCCTGGAAGAAGTGGTAGTCAGCTGGGGCAAGGTCTTATGAATACGGTGGATGACAGAGAGTTTCCAAGTCCACCTTCTGTAGTTTGAGCAACATTGTTTTGGGGGACATGTGGTCTTGCAAGAGAATTGGCCTGTCTCTGTTGACAAAACTGAACTGCTTAGTCACAGCATCTTCATTATTTCATCGAATTGGTTGCAGTAGACATCCGCTGTAATCAATTGACCAGGTTTCATGAAACTGAAGTGGATAATATCAACGTTGGACCACCAAACACACACCATTAGCTTTTTTTGATGAATGTTCAATTTTGGACTGTGGTTGGGTGCTTCATCTTTATCTAACCGTTGTGCCGAAAACTTGTGATTATCAAAAAGAATCCATTTTTCATCACATATAACAATACAATGTAGAAATGATTTGCCTTTATATCATGACAACAAAGAAAGCCAAGCTTCAAGACGATTCTGATACTCGTTTAATTCATGCGGTACCCATCCATCCAGCTTCATTACCTTGCCCTTTGTTTCAAATGGTCCAATATTGTTGGAATAGTAATGTCATACCTTGCTGCTAATTCTCGTTTAGGTTGCGACGGATTCTCTTCCACTAAAGCTTTCTGCTCTTCATTATCCACCTTGGTCTCAGGTCACCAGTATGGCTCATTTTCAAGATTAAAATCAACAGAATGGAACTTCTGAAATCATCAATATACTCTGCATTCATTAGCCACATCCTTTCCAAACACTCCATTGATATTTTGAGCTGTCTGCACTGTATTGGTTCCACGACAGAACTCATAACAAAAATTAAAACACGAATTTTTGACGTATCCATGGTTTCACAAAAATTGCTATAAAAAATTTTTGAAAGATAATCACAAGCCAAAACATGTGTTTGAAAGAATGAGGATGTACCTTCACAATAAAAACGAAACCAAGAAGTGTCAAAGTGAAATGTCAGAGATATCAACTGTCAAACTTAGTACTTAAGGAAATTGCACATTTCATACTTAATAACCTAATGTTAGTGAATTGTGGGCATACTGGTAATAATTGAAGACCTAGATGTGACTGACATCTGTTACAGTGAATTAATGAGAAGATCTTAGATACAGGTGGCTATCTGTATAGAGAGCAGAGAAGGGGACTAGAAAGGTGGTAGGAGTAACTGTTGTAGTTATTAAAGCCAAAGGAAGACAGTGATTCAATAAAGAGGGGGAGAGGTCAAGAATTAGGAAAAATGGGAAGTGAAAAACACTCCTTAGGAGAACTTTGATTATGAAGTTGGAATCACATAGTTCCTGATTTTTAAAACATATTATTAATAATCCCTTGGAGTCAGTTTTTTAAAATGAAAAATTAGGTTGAAAATTTAAAACCTTGATTCTTACGAAAATACTAAGTAGGCCTCTTCCATTAAAATATTTGACAAGTTTTGGGGTGCTACTCTTTTTGTTGTGTACTTATTTTCTTATGGTGAATCTCTTCTCAGTGTAGTTTGTGTATGAACTTACGTGGGTCTCTCCTGAGCTGTTTTTGGGTTTCGCTTCTATTGCTAATTCAGGTGTTTGATTCCTGTTTTCGATGTTAATTTCTTATCTTGGGGATTGCTTATAAATTTAGACTCTACTGTCTTGCATGATACAAAGGTTAGTTTAGCTTTTTATGGGAGTCTTTTTTTCCCCCTTGGGACGAGAAAAACTTTGTAACTTCATTGGTGGTAGGTAGTTTGTTTTCCATCTTTTTTTTTTTTTTTTCTTTTTTGAGGCAGAGTCTTACTGTGTTGCCCTGGCTAGAGTGAGTGCCATGGCGTCATCCTAGCTCACAGCAACCTCAAACTCCTGGCCTCAAGCAATCCTTCTGCCTCAGCCTCCCGAGTAGCTGGGACTACAGGCATGCGCCACCATGCCTGGCTAATTTTTTTTCTATGTATTTTTAGTTGTCCAATTAATTTCTTTCTATTTTTAGTAGAGACAGGGTCTCGCTCTTGCTCAGGCTGGTTTCGAACTCCTGAGCTCAAACAATCCGCCCGCCTCGGCCTTGTTTTCCATCTTTTATTGGACAGTCTTTCCAGTGATCCTGGCTTTTAGAGCACACTACTTTGTTTTTGGCATTTGAGGATTTCCCTTTTTAAATTCAGCTCAGGTAAATACTTCAGGGGATGAGAGGGAGAGCATTTCTAGCATTAGCTTAGTCTTCCATGTTGCTGGCAAACAAAGTTACTGCTTTACTTAAAATTCTGATTTTGAAATCCTTTTCCCTCAGAAATTTGGATATATTACTCCATTGCCTTGTAGCATCCAGTGCTTCCACTGAAAAATACGGTATTAATCTGATTTTGTTATTCTTTTGTGGAAAATATTTTTATTTTCTTTGAATTATTGATTTGAAGTTGTACTTTATTCTTAGCATTTTTAAATTTATTGGGATGTATATGAGGTTCCCCTCCCCATCCTCTGTGGAGCATAGTATTCTTTTTTTTTTTAAGATGAATGTGAGAACTTCTGGGTTTCTCTTTAGATTTCTTAAATTTTTCATAATGCTTTTTATCATGTTCTAATTTGCTCTTCATTTTTGTCCTTTATACCATTTAGCCTATCTTTTATTTGATCTCAACAGTCATAATTTTGCTTTTCAGAATATCAAATGGATACATCATAAGTCTATTCACTATAGTAGCAGTATCCTCTAAGTGCTTCAGAGACACTACCTTGTTTACTCATCATAGCTACCTTGTGATGTAGGCAACATTATTATCCCTGTTTTACAGATGAAGACACTAGAGCACAGAGAACTGAAAGTAACTTGCCCAACCAAGGTCACATAGCTAATAAAAGTGTGGAACTAAGATTCAAACCCTTGCAGTATGATTCTAGAACCTATACTCTTAATCCCTAGGTTGCACTTACTTTCACGGTACAGCTGGCTTGTATTAGACCCCTGAATGTGTTAATTCTTGTTTCTGCTTCCTCTGGTATTAATTTTTCTATTTGTTGATTTTGATGTTTAGCTTTCATGTTGCTTACTTATGTCAAATGTTTGACTTTGGAATATACACTTGTTCTAGTATTTGAACAGTCTGTTGAAAAATGCTACAAAGCTTGCATCTAGTGATTGTTGGAGGGGTGGTCATAACTTGCTGCTGGGAAGAATGTATCAAACCGATTTGAATTGTGAGGATTTCCTATTCATCTTCTGTGTATCCAACATTGTTCTGTTTCTTGACTCACTTGTCTACATGTTGTGCTCCTTTCTCAAGCAAGTACTTCTGCTGCCCACTTCCCTGCTTGATAACAGTGGGGGAAAGGGGTGTACCTGACTGGATGTTCCCAATACTGTTATTCTGAGGATTGCTGCAGGGTTCTCTCTCACCCACCCATAGCTGCTTTACACTAAACATGGGATATCTCTGGCATTGCCCTCTATGGTTTGCTTCTGCTTGCATTTTAGGCTTTAGTTTCCTCAATTTAATTTCTTTTTGTTTGTTTGTTCTTTTAGAAATTAATTAGAATATCTCTTTCTTTAAGGTTATACTCTTGCTTTACAGTGCTGCTGTGGTTTAGTCTCTTATTTTTTGTGTTACTATACTTTCTTCCTGTACTTTTTAGGTTTACAGGATTTGGGGCTATTATGTTGATTGTGCTCCTACTTCCATTTTGATGCTATCTTCTGTCATTCGTTCTTAATCTTTTGAGTTGTGGACTTTTGACCATATGTTGAATTCTGTGGGCCTTGCCACCTTGTTCATCCAAATTTATAGTTTTCTACCACCTGGACCCTAAGCAATGGCCGAATGTTAATTTGAGCTTTATTAGTTTTGTAGGTCTGGGGTTTTTTGAGGCGGGGAGCAGAAGGGAGGTTTTGGGTTTAATTATATTATATTAGAAGTATAAGCATATTCCTATGATATTTTCAGATTATTTTGTTATTCAAGTTTGAAGAAAATTGCTATGAAATATATTTATATTTGTAGCCACAGTGTTTAATATAAAGAAAGATAGATAGAGCTATTTCTTTCTGTTAAGTAGTTTTACAGTTTTATAACATTTCTTTTTTTCCTCTTTTCTCTAGGTTTAACTATAGATCGACACATCATCTTGCATCTCATGGGTTCTATGAGTTTTTAAATTGGTTTGATGAAAGAGCATGGTATCCACTAGGAAGAATAGTAGGTGGTACTGTAAGTATATTACCAGTTATTTATGTTAATTATAAAATTTTATTGTTACTTGAGTAAATCATTAATTGCTAGTGTGACAGGGATTCTTGAAAGCTTTGTATAGTATAATGTATAATCAACCATTTAGTTTACTTAGACTGTTTTCTTGACACCTCCCCCTACCTCCCAACCTGTTTTTGGGTTATCTCACACTAGCTATTCTTTAACAAGTGCTAGAGACCAGGTAAGGGATCTGCTATCACAGTGTATCTCATGTTCAGGTTATTTGTGTGTGTTTGCTTTATTCTGTAGCAACTTGGTTGGAAAAAACCTTCTGGAAAGGAGATAGAAATTTAGAATAATCAGATAATTTTAATTTTTCAGGCCCCAAATCTCCCCTAAATTATTCCACGTAATTGAGTATTGATTATAGTTCATGAAGACTTCTGATGTCCAGAAAGATGACATAAGGGAAAATATTTGGGGATACGAGGAGAATTTTGAAGAAAAGGTGAAGGACAAGGCAGCACTGTTTTGTATTGGGGAAATATGTTTGATTTTTTTTTCTTTATCAGCTACGCCAGAGGTTTATCAATTTTATTTGGTTTTTTCTTAACCCACCCAAAGAAACTTTTGACCCTGCTGATTGCCTCTAGTATACATTTGTTTTCTGTTTCATTTCAGTTTATTTTTTTCCTTCTACTTTCTTGTATTTATTTTG
>NW_012148075.1:544731-553405 GCF_000956105.1 Propithecus coquereli
TTTGGTAGAGACGGGGTCTCGCTCTTGCTCAGGCTGGTCTCGAACTCCTTAGCTCAAACGATCCACCCGCCTTGGCCTCCCAGAGTGCTGGGATTACAGGTGTGAGCCACCACGCCCGGCCAATTTTGATGTTCTTTTTTGGACTTATTGAGATGGTTTACTCAACTTTTCTTTGTTATTAATGGATGCATTTTAAAGCTATAAATTTCAACACTAATCACTATATTAGCTGTGTTTGATAAGTTTTGAGCTGTAGTACTTTTATTATCATTGCAGTCAAAATTTTTCTATTTTAATTTCCATTATAATTTCCCCTGATTCATGGGTTATTTAGAATTGTATTTAACTTCAAGACATAAAAGGAATACTGAGTTATCTTTTTTCTTTATATCTCAAATATATTGTGGATAGAGAACAAATTCTATGCAATTACAATTATTTAAAAGTTATTGAGCCTTGATTTGTGACCTGGGATATATCCACATTTTGTAAATATTCCCTCTGAATTTAAAAAGAATGTTCTCCATGGTAGATGTTGTGTTTCTAGTCTGGGGCATCTTCATATTCTTAATATAAATAGAGGTAAACATACAACAGAGTAGTTATGATGGTCTCCAGTATGAATTACAGAGGTATTAAATGGTAGTAAATACAGTAGATGGCTATTGCCTGCAGTTCTTATGGTGCTAATCTTATATACCTTATTGTATTAAGATTTAATGACTATAGTTTGTTTCCTTGTGTATTTATAACTTTTTATCTTGAATTCATCCTCAATGGAAGCCTTTTTTCTCTGAGACACTTGATATCGTGGGATTTGGGACCATCCCTGTAATCTTTCTCATTTGCCTTTGCTAAAGCCCTTAGGGGTTTCACTGGTTTTAGGACAATTGTAAGAGGTTATTTCTCAGCTTGTGGTTTATTATATACCTAATGTTATTATAAATGTGGAACCCACATTCACACATCTGAATGAGTTTCTTATTTCTCCTTTAGGACTTTGTTTCTACTCAAAGCTTTGGAAGGAAGGCAAAGTTCCTTAGTGCTTATCTTGATAGATGAGTAGAATGACTTTGTGCAGGAATTAAGTCTTCTCTCTGATCCTTATGTTAGTGGAAACCCCCTATTTCCAGTCCCTAAATTGTCCTGTGTCAGGCCTGTTTGGCTTTTTTCTTCTTTCTTGTGGGCTCCCATGACATCAATACCTATTTTGAATTTCCTCTTCATTTTTGACATCTGGAGAATTCCCTGTCTTTTGAGCTTGAATATGCTTTTTTTGTTGTTGAGGGTTTATTTATTTTCGATCCTTTTGTTTAGTACTTGTATATATTTTAGCTGATTTGTGTGTCAGCCCAGTCTGCCATGTAATATGGATATATTGACTTACCTTGAGAGTTATTTTCAAATTCACTTTCATTTCTTTCAATATTGCTGACAGAATCATACACTGGGACCTAGTGTTGAATGTGAAATGGAACAAAGATTTTATTTTTTATGAATGGTGATGAATTACCACTTTTTCTTCCCTTCCTCTTTCCATGCATGCAGTAGGTATTGAGCATCTACTCTGTGCCATTTATAGTTCTGGATACTGGAGAAAATTTTCTTGCTGTTCTGGAGCTTATATTCTTGTGAATGTAGGCAGTTCATAGACAATAAGTAAAATATATAGTATGTCAAATAATAAGTTCTATGGGAAAAAAAAAGCAAGGTAGTGTGTTAAAGACCAGGCAGGGGTTTGCAGTTTTAAATAGTGTAGGCAAGTGATTTTGGAGGCCAAGGTAGGAGGATCTTGAGGTCAGGAGCTCAAGACCACCCTGAGCACCATAGTGAGACCTGGTCTCTACCAAAAAAAAAAAAACTTAGCAGGGCATGGTGGTGCATGCCTGTAGTCCTTGGGAGGCTGAGCCAGGAGGATCGCTTGAGCCTTGGGGGTTTGAGGTTGCAGTGAGCTATGAGCATGCCGTTGTGCTCCAGCAGATGTAAATGCATATATTAAATCACTGAGGAATAGCTCAAAAAGAATGTCCTACTTCTTTGTATCTTTTCAATGTTTGATATTCCCCTTTTAGAGCAAGGGTGAGTATAACTGTTAACTGGCCTCTTCTAGTTTGTTATTTTCCTTTTATCCTTCAGTACTTCAAGTGGCATAAAAACTTTAAACCTTTCACTGGTCCCAAAACATTATCCTTGAATTCATGAACTGACTGGTCCTTCTATTCCTAGCTAGAGTTGTTTACTTTCCAAATTTTGGGCTTGAAAGGAAGAGAGACTTTTTATAAATACTAATTATGTAATTTTGCACATAATTTTTTCTTTCTTTTTTTTTTTTTTTAAGAGATGGGGTCTTGCTCTGTTGCCTAGGCTGCAGTGCAGTGGTGCAGCATAATTCACGGAAGCCTGAAACTCCCCAACTGAAGCAGTGCTCCCAGTTAGCTGGGACTACAGGCGCACAGCACCACACCCAGCTAATTTTTCTTTCTTTTTTTTTTTTTTAGAGACCAGGTCTGCTATATTGCCCAGGCTAGTCTCGAACTCCTGGCTTCAGGTGATCCTTCCACCTCAGCCTCCTGAGTCATTGGGATTACCAGCATGAGCCACCACACCTGGGTTGCACATAAATTTTCTTTGTGTTCTCTCAACTTTTCTCATTTCCTTATACACACCCAAGTATAGGCAAAATTGGAGTGTGTTAAAACCCAAAACTTGAGGGTAAGTTAGACTAGGACCTGCTTTAGAAAGAAAAAAAAAGTGGGATCAGTAAGAAAGTTACCTACAGTTTAACATTGTTAAACATTTTCAATTTTAATCATTGCTTTATATTTTCTCTGATCTTTTTTATTTAAATGTGTAGTCCTTCACATACAAGCTTGTACTTTGCATCCAATCCAAAAAGTGTTTTTTGTACTTTGTAATGAAGGCAAAGTATTTTGAGATCGTGTTCTCAAACTTACTCTAAACTATGTAATAATAAAGAAGAGGACTTAACATTAGTATTTTCATGTATCTCATTTTACATGTAATTACATTTTTAATTTTTTCTTCCTAGGTTTACCCAGGGTTGATGATAACAGCTGGTCTTATCCATTGGATTTTAAATACATTGAACATAACTGTTCACATAAGAGATGTATGTGTGTTCCTTGCACCGACTTTTAGCGGCCTTACATCTATATCTACTTTCCTGCTTACCAGAGAACTTTGGAACCAAGGAGCAGGACTTCTAGCTGCTTGTTTTATTGCTATTGTACCAGGTTACATATCTCGGTCAGTAGCTGGATCCTTTGATAATGAAGGCATTGCTATTTTTGCACTTCAGTTCACATACTACTTATGGGTAAGTAACACTTAATGTTTTGCTACCATTAATACCCATGACCTTTCTGCTGAAATGCTTTGTACACATTTGTCTTTTACCAATTATACTTGCGTACTGGGATCTCTGTTACTACTGTTCATAATAAATTTAATAATGGGTAACATTTTAAAATATATCAGGCACTGTTTTTTTCTCTAGTTGTATATAACCAGACTTAAAATATAGATAAGAATTTTCACAACGATTCTGTTATGCCTAATTTATAAGTGATGATAATCCTTTCGTTGTAAGTCATAGCTCCAAAAAAGGGGGCTATTAAACAGCAACACATTGGATTTTTTGTGTGTCTTTGTTTGGGGGAAGATAGATAAGAAATAGTACCTAGGAAAGTTGAAATGCGGTTTGTTGGCTTGGAATTTTAAATTGTTTCCAAAACTAACATTATGTATTTTGCTATTGCTAAGTTATTTAAACTTACTGGTGGTTCCCCCCCCCCCGCCCCACATGGAATATGATGCTACTTAAATTATTGGGTTCATAAAGCATGCATTTATTTATTTATTATTTTAACTTTAGCTTGTGCTCATACTTTTTCAGTGATGGAAATTGCCAAAAATTATGCATCAGTGCTTTTTTGTGTATTTAATTAAGTATATTTTTAGATATCTAGGTGTATGGCAGCATACTTTTTCTCTTTAATAATTAATTGTTTAAAACTACTTGGCCAATGAGTATTTTTGCTCTGGTATGGAAGTCCAGAGAAGAATGTTTGCAATGTGATCAATATAGATAGTGTCTTGATTTGAATTTAAAAGAGAAGAAAGAAAAGTACCTATGGAGATGAAGGTGATGGCAAGCAGTAGGATATTGCCTGTGCTGTTGTACTCATCAACAAATATGTTTAAAAGCTTTTTTGTTTATTGTGTGCAGCTGAGGAAAAAAACCTTAAAAATTGAAAGCTCTGTTTAATCCTCTTAATGCACAGTGTTTTTAATTATAAAAATACATGTAAATGTAGACAGATCTTGATAATATGCCAAGTGGAAAAATAAATTGCAGTAGAATATGTACCGTATGATAAATCATTTATGTAAATTTTAAGTAGTACAAACTATCCTGTGTTTATGCCTATTTATAATGAAAGTATAAAAATGTGATATATAGCACTTTTATATACCAACTTCACAATAGTGGTTTCTTTGAGGGTGGATGGGAAGGTGACACTGAGGTGAGCAGTAATAAGGGAGTGTCAACTATGTCACTAAAATAAATTTTAGATAAAATCATCTGAAGCAAATATGGCATATTTATATATGAAAGTCTGGATAGCTAGGTTTATAACTGTTTTAATAGGCTTTTACTCTTTTATATTTTTCAAATATGATAATCCATTTATTAATAGAAGAAAAAATATCTTATTTGTAGAAGTTTAGATAATAGAAAAATATGAAGAAAAAATCACCCAGAGATAACTACCATTTGAATTTGGGCATATTTTTGAACTTTTTTATGCTTTTAAGAAACACAAAAGCCTTTGTATTCTGTATATAGTTTTGTAACTTTATATTCTTTTAATACATCATGGGTCTGGACCATTGAAATAATATCCTAATTGGCATCTTAACTACCTTTCAACCTTTTTTTAAATTTGATTTTTAAAAATTAAGGCAAAATTTATATAACATATTCAGTGTGTATTTGAGCCATTTTAAAGTGTACAATCAGTGCTTTTTAGTATGTACACAATGTAGTGCAACCATCACTGCTATCAATTTACAGAATATTTCATCAACCCAAAAAGAAAACTTGTTTCTCCCAATTCCTTTCTCCTTCTGTCCTTTGGTGATCACTAATCTACTTTGTGTCTCTGTGGACTTACCTATTCTGGACATTTCATGTAATAAAATCTTACAATGTGACCTTTTATGTCTGTCTGTCTTTCACTGTGTGTATCAGTACTTCATTTCTTTTTTTCCTCCAGAGTTTTTATTTGGTAAAATGAAATTTACCATCTTATCTTTTTTTCTTTTTTTCTGTTTTTGTTTTTTTTTTTTGAGACAGAGTCTCACATTGTCGCCCCTGGTCAAATGCAGTGGTGTCATCAGAGCTCATTGCAACCTCAAACTCCTGAGTTAAGCGATCCTCCTGCCTCAGCCTCCTGAATAACTGGGACTACAGGCATGCACCTGGCTAATTTTTCTATTTTCGGTAGAGATGGGGTCTCACTCTTGCCCAGGCTGGTCTCAAACTCCTGACTTCAAGCGATTCTCCTGTCTCAGTCTCCCAGAGTGCTAGAATTACACGTGTGAGCCACCACGCCCAGCCTCTTAATCTCTTTTTAAAAAGCGTACAGTGGTATTAAATACATCATGACATTGTACAACTATCACTACCATCCATCTGCAGAATTTTTTTCACCCTGTAAAATGAAACTCTATACTCATTAAACAATAAGTTCTCCCCTGGCAGCCACCATTCCAACTTTCTATCTCTGATTTTGATTTCTCTAAGTACTTCATATAAGTGGAATTGTATATAGTATTTGTCTTTTTGTGACTGGCTTATTGTACTTAGCATAATGTTCTCAGAGTTCATCCATGTTATGGCATACTTCAGAATTTCATCCTTTTTTAAGGCAGAATAATATCCCATTGTGTATATGTACCACATTTTGCTTATTGATTCATCCATCAACAGACACTTGAGTTGCTTCCACGTTTTAGCCATAGTGAATAATGCGGCTCTGAATATGGTGTTCTTTTTGAGATCTTGCTTTCAACTCTTTTAGATATGTACCCAGAAGTGGAGTTGCTGGATCATATGGTAGTTATATTTTTAATTTTTGAAGGAACCACCGTACTCTTTTCCATAGTGGCTGTACCATTTTACTTTCCCACCAGCAGTGCACAGGGGTTCCAGTTATACATGTCTTCAGCGTCACTTGCTTGTTTTTTGATAGTAGTCATCTCCTAATGGATATGAAATAGTATCATTTTAGTTTTGATTTTCTTTAACCTAATGATTAGTGGAGAACATCTTTTTGTATGTTTATTGGCTAATTATAAATCTTTGGAGAAATGTCTCTTGAAGTCCTTTTCCCAATTTTTATTTAGGTTTTTTGTTGTTGACTTTTAGGAGTTCTCTATATATTCTGAATATAAATCTCTTATCAGATATGTGATTTACCCATATTTTCTACCATTCTGTGAGCTGTCTTTTCACACTGTTGTTAGTGTCTTTTGATACACAAAATAGTTCAATTTTCATGAAATCCAATTTGTCTATTTTTTCTTTTGTTGTCTGTGTCTTTGTTATCATATCCAGGAAATCCTTGCCAGATCCAATGTTGTGAGCTTTTGCTCTGTTTTCTTCTAAGAGTTTTATAATTTTAAGTCTTAGATTTAGGTCTTTGATCCATTTTCAGTTAATTTTTGTATATGGTATTAGATAGGATCCAACTTTATTCTTTTGCTTGTGGATTTCCAGTTTTCCTAGCATCATTTATTGAAACGTTTATCCTTTCCCCATTGAGTGGTCTTGGCACCCTTGTGAAAATCATTTGACCAGATACCTGAGCATTTATTTCCGGGCTCTGCGTCCCGGTTCCTTATGTCTGTCTCTATGTCAGTATCGCACTGTTTTGATTATTACAGCTTTGTGTGGTACATTTTAAAATCAGGAAGTGTGAATCCTCTAGCTTTGTTGTTCTTATTCAGGATTGTTTTGAGTATTTGGTATCCCTTGAAATTCCATGTGAGTTTTAGGACAGGCTTTTCTTTTTTATGTCTGCAAACAATATCACTGGGATTTTGATAGGGATTGCATTGAATCTGTATATGATTTGGGGAGTAGTATTGAAATTTTAAGATTAAGTCTTATAATCTGTGAAGATGGGATATATTTCCATTATTTATGTCTTTAATTTCTTTCAGTAATGTTTTGCACCTTTCATTGTACAACTCTTTCACATTGTTTAACCTGATTTCCCAGTATTTTATTCCTTTTTGTGCCATTGTAAATGAAATTGTTTTGTAATTTCCTTTTCAGATTGTTCGTTGTTCATGTATAGAAATGTAACTGATTGTTGACTTTTGTGTCCTCCTACTTTGCTGAATTCATTTATTAGTTCCAACAGGTTTTTTTCTTTGTGAAATCCTCAGTTTACTAGATACAAGAGTATATCAACTGGGAACACAGATAATTTTACTTCTTCCTTTCCAATTTGGATGCCTGTTATTTCTTGCCTAGTTGCTCTGGCCAGAATTTCCAGTCCTAGGTTGAATTGGTGAAAACAGCATCCTTGCCTTGCTCCTGATCTTAGAGGACAAGCTTTCAATCTTTCACCACTGAGTATGACGTTTGCTGTGGGTTTTTTATGTATAGCTTTTACTATGTTGAGGTAGTTTCCTTCTATTTCTAGTTTGTTGAGTGTTTTTTATCACGAAAGGCTGTTGGGTTTTGTCATGTTTTTTTCTGTATGAATTGAGATGGTCATGTGTTCCCCCCTTTTGTGTTAGTGTGGTGTATTATATTGATATTTTTCTATGTTGAATTATCCTTGCATTCAAGAGTAAGTCCCACTTGATTATGGTGTATAATCCTATTAATGTGCTGCTGAATTTGGTTTGCTTGCATTTTCTTGAGAATTTTTGCATCGATGTTCGTGATGGGTATCTGTGTATATAGTTCCTTGTAGTGTCTTTGTCTGGCTTTGGTATCAGGGTAATACTGGCATCATAGAATAAGTTAGGAAGTGTTCCCTTCTCTTCAGTTTCTTGGAAAAGTTTGAGAATGATTCATGTTAGTTCCATTCTTTAAATATTTTGGTAGAATTCACTAGTGAAACCATCGGGTTCAGGGCTTTTTTTTTTCGCTGGGAGATTTTTGATTGCTGATTGAATCTCCTTACTAGTTGTCAGTCTATTCAGATTTTCTATTTCATCATGGATTTAGTTTTGGTGGGTTTTTGTGTGACTAGGCATTTGTCCATCTATGTTATTCAATCTTTTGGCATGCCAGAGTTCATAGTACTCTCATAATCCTTTTTATTTTTATAGAATCAGTAGTAGTGTCCCCATTTTCATTTCTGATTTTAGTAATTTGTATCTTTTTTCCTTAGTCTATCTGGCCAAAGATTTGTCAATTTTATTGATCTTTTCAAAGAACCAACTTTTAGTTTCATTGATTTTTCTCTATTTTTATCCTATTCTCTATTTTGTATATATGTTGCCAAAGTCAGCACTCTCTATTTTGTTTATCTCTGTTTGGATCTTTTTTTTTTTTTTCAGCATATTATGGGTGTACAGATGTTTAGGTTATGTATGTTGCCCTTGCCCCCTCCTCCCCCAAGTCCGA
>NW_012148075.1:554770-563981 GCF_000956105.1 Propithecus coquereli
GGAGTGAAACTATTAGAATTCTAGAGGAAGAAGTTGGAAATACTCTTCTAGACATTGGCCTAGGCAAAGAATTTATGAAGAAGACCCCAAAGGCAGTCGTAGATCTTTATTATTTATTTAATTCCATTCTGGTAGCTTTGGATTTAGTTTGCTTTTTTTCTAGTTCACAACTTAAACTGTAAAATCAGGTTTTTGATTTGAGATTTTTTTTTTTTGAATATAAGCATTTAAAGTTGTCAATTTTCCCCTTAGCACTGCTTTCATTGTTTCCTGTAAGTTCTGTTATGTTGTGTTTTTCTAGATTTTTTTGACCCATTTGTTAAGAGTTTGTTGTTTAATTTCCACAAATTTGTTTATTTTCCAGTTTTCCTTCTGTTACTGATTTCTAACTTCATCCTGTTGTGGTTGGAGAAGATACTTTGCATGATATCTACCTTTTTAAAAATCTGATGAGACTTAATTTGTGGCCCAGCATATATCCTGGAAAATGTTCTGTGTGTACTTGGCAAGAATGTGTATGCTGTTGTTGTTCAGACAAGTGTTCTGTGTATGTCTGTTAGACCTAGTTGGTTTATTGTGTTGAGTCCTCTATTTTCTTCTGTCTGGTTGTTCTGTCCATTATTGAGAATACGATATTGATATCACCAGTTACTGTTGTAGAACTTTCTGTTTCTCCCTTCAATTATGCCAGTTTTTGCTTCGTATATTTTGATGTTCTATTATTAGGTATGCAAATGTTTATAATTGATATTCTTATTATGTTCAACCTTTAATAATATATATTGTCCTCCTTTCTCTCTTGTAACCTTTTTTTTATTCAGAGTCTTTTTTCTGACATCAGTATAGTCACCCCTCTTCTCTTTTGGTTACTATTTACGTGGAATATCTTTTTCTGTCCGTTCGCTTTCAATCTGTTTATGTGTTTGGATCTAAAGTGAGTTTCTTCTAACAGCATGTAGTTGGATCACGTGTTTTTATTCATTCTGCCAGTCTGCCTTTTGATTGGAGAGTTTAATATACATTTAAAGTAATTACTGATAAGAAGGGACTTCTGTCATTTTGCTATTTGTTTTCTATATGCCTTACAGCTTTTTTGTCCCTTATTCCTGCGTTACTATGTTTTGTGTTTAGTTGATATTTTGGTAGTGAAACATTTAAACCCTTTTCTCTTCGTTTGTATATATCTGTGGATTGCTTTTTTACTCTGTTGATAGTGTTCTTTACACAACAGTTTTTAATCTATTTTTTTTCTTTTGTCGCTTGTCCTTTTGGTGTCATATTTAGGAAACTGTTGCCTAATTAAAGGTCATGAAGATTTATACCTGTGTTCCCTTCTAAGCTTTTTATACTTTGAGTTCTTTCATTTAGATCTTTGATCCATTTTGAGTTAATTTTTGTATGTGGTATCAGTTAAGGGGTCCAGCTTCATTCTTTTGCATGTGGATATTTGGTTATCCTAGCATTGTTTGTTGAAAAAATGATTCTTTTCCCATTGAATGGTTTTAGCACCCTTGCCAAAAATCAATTGACTGTAGATGTATGGTTTATATCTGGGCTCTCAATTCTTATTTCATTCCATTGCTGTCTGTGTGTGCATCTTTATGCCAGTACCACATAGTTTGGGTTATTGTAGCTTTGTAGTGCATTTTGAAATCCGGAAGTGTAAGTCCTCCAACTTTATTCCTTTTCAAAATTGTTTTGGCTATTTGGGGTCCCTTGCATTTTCATATGAATCGTAGGATCAGTTTGTTCATTACATCATTGTTTTTTGAATTGGTATAATATTGTTTTATTAATTTAACAGAAATTTTTTTAGAGCACAGTATGGAGCAGGTGCTGTTTGTTTTATATGTTGATTATACGGGGTTAAATGAAATTGATAATCTAGTAGGAGAAATTATGGATATCATATTACTTTGAAGAATTATAAAGAGACAGACGATAAAGCATTCTTATTCAAGAACCAGGTGAGAGTTTTTCCTTTGTCTTCTTTTTAAAAGTAAAATATTTAAAATAGATTTAATGTGGTAACAGCTCCAGTATTTGACATTAGAAGACTTGTGTTTGAGTTCTGGCATAAAACGTCACTCTCTGACTCTTGGCAAGTTGGACACTTTCAAATCTCAATTTCCTCATAAGTAAAACATAGAAAATGTTTTGTCTACAGTTATAATAGATAATGATGTTTATTTAAAGTTTGTTATTACCAATTGAAAGTGAAAATAATTATAGCCCTAACTACCCTGAAAAGTTGTTTTGTAGCCCAAATGAAGTTATGAAGGTAAAAATATTTTGTAATCTCTAAAATATAAATGTTAAATTGCCTGCTAATCCGTCATCTGGTGTTTTTATTTTTAAACCAACTCTTTTATAAGGTGTATGTTTTTAAAATTGAAAAGATAAAACATTCGTGTCATAGCATTATTGTTTTTTGCAGCACTACGGCTGTTAAAAGCTCGCATTGGCAAAAACATTTTTGGATACGCTTTTGGATTTGTGTTCCACAGAGATATATTAATATAATCTTTTTTCATCACGATCCAGTGATTAAGAATACAGTCTGGAGCCAAACTGCCATGGTTTGGTTTCCTCTTCACTTGATTTCCTGCTCTATCACTGGGCTTATTTTAAACCCCCCACCCGGTGCCTGTTTCATCAACTATAAAGTGGAAGTAATAGTAGCTACCTCATACTGCTTAAATAAATTAATACATGTCAAAGTATAGAATATTGCGGAAAGATAGTAAGAGATGAGTACTCGTTTGTCATTATTACTTCTATTATTATTTACCAACACGAGAGCCCAGGATTTAGAAAAGTAGTTAACTAATGCCGATGAAATAGTACATGGAACAGTGTTTATCATATTGTCTCTCACAGGTTTTTTTTGTTTTGTTTTTTTTAAGGTTTCCTTCTATACCTTTGTAATGAACCATCTCTTTTCCCTACCCCATATTTTTGGCAACCACTGATCTGATTTCTCTATATATATCTGTATATTTTGGGGAATTTCTTTTCCATAATGTCGTATAACTAGAAACAGACAGTAGGGGTAACCCTTTGTACCTGCTTTCTTCACTTAGCATATTTTTGAGAGAGTCATCCATGCAATTGCATGTTTTAGTAGTATGTCACTTTTTATTATTGAGTCATCTTCTATTGTATGGATGTACTGCAGTTTGTTTTCCATTTTTTGGCAGTTATTAGTAAAGTAGCTATAAATGTTTACATATGGGTCTTCGTGTGGGCATATATTATTACTCTTTTTGGGTAAACGCCTAGGCATGGTTTACTGGTTTGTATAACAATTGTATATTTAACTTTATAAAAAGCTGCTGAACAGTTTTCCAAAGTGACTTTGTTCATTTTGCATTCCCTCCGCCTAATGCATGACAGTTGTATTTACTCTATTTCACTATGACATGGTTTGGTCAGATTTTTAAATTTTAGCCATTCTTGTAGCTAGGTAGTGGTATTTCATGGCTTTCATTTGCTTTTCCCCAGTGACTAATGTGCATGTTTTCATATGTTTGTCATCCCTATTCTTTGAAATAATCTGTTCAAATCTTTTGCCCATGTTTTATTAATAGTTGGGTTGTTTGTTTTCATACTATTCAGGTGTAAGAATTCTTCATACATCCTGGAAATAAGTCTTTTATCAGTGTTTTGCCAACATTTTCTCCAGCCTGTGGCTTGCCTTTAAAAAAAAAAAAAAAAAAGTATCTTTCTAAGAGCAGAAATGTTCAATTTTGATGGAAGTTTAATTTATCAGGTTTTAAATTTTTCTTTTCTTTTCTTTTCTATCTTGCTTTTGGCATCTTTTTTGTTTGTTTGTTTTTGAGACAGAGTGTCGCTTTGTTGTCCAGGATACAGTGCAGTGGAGTCATCATAGCTCACTGCAACCTCAAACTCCTGGGCTCAGGTGATCCTCCTGCCTCAGCCTCCCAAGTAGCTGGGACTACAGGTGTGTCCCACCAGGCGTGGTTAATTTTTCTGTTTTTTTGTAAAGACAGGGACTCACTCTTGCTTGGGCTGGTCTTGAACTCCTGGCCTCAAGTGAGCCACCACACCTGGCTTGGTGTGTTATCTAACAAATCTTTGCCTACCTGAAGGTCACAAAGATTTTCTCATATGCTTACACCTAGAAATTGGATAATTTTAGGTTTTACATTCAGGTCTGTGATCTTTTTGAACTGATAATGGTCAATGGTGGAAAATGGGGGCTGAGGTTCTTTTTTGTTGGATTGGGATATCCAGTTGCAGCATCATGTTTGAAAAGACTATTCTTTCTCCATTGAATTACGTACCTTGGTACCCTTGTCAAAATAGATTATATACATATGAGTCATTTGGGGACTCTTCTGTTGAAAGCAGGTAGCATGAATAATCCAGCTCTGTTCCTCTTTTTCATAATTGTTTTGGCTCCTCTTAGTCCTTTGCTTCCTTTAGATTTTAGAATCACATTATTAACTTCTTAAAAAAAAAAAAAAAGATAAACAGCCTTCTGGGGATATTGATTGGAAGTACATTGACTCTCTAGGTCAGTTTGGGGAGAATTGTTACTTTACCCATGAATGTGGGTACTCTACTTATTTAGGCCTTCTTTGATTTCTCTTAGTTTTTGCTTTAATCTTTCTGGATTATCGGGTTAATAATTTGAGATCTTCTGTTATAAACATTTAAAAGCTATAAATTTCCCTCTAAGCACTACTTTAGCTACACCTTATACATTTTCTATTGAAAAATAATTTGCATAAAATTTGCCATTTTAAGGTGTAGAATTCAGTGGCTTTTAGTGTATTCACCAACTTGTTACCACCATTACCACAGTCCAATTACAGAACTTTTTTTTTTTAGTTTTTAAAAATTTTGTATATATTCATGGGATACAAGTATAATTTCGCTACAGTTAAAATCGGCCTTCAGTGCATAGAACATATTTATTGCCTGAAAAATCCTTCCCACTTCCCACATTCCCCCAGCCCTTAGCAACCAGTGCTCTCTACTTTCTACTTCTGAATTTGCCTATCCTGGAATTCCATATAAATGGAATCATATAATAATGTGGCCTTTTATATTTTGCTTCTTTCACTTAACATAGTATTTTCAAGGTTCACCCATGATGTAGTATATCTCAATACTTTGTTTCTTTTTATGGCTGAATAATGTTCCATTGCATGGTTGTCACATCATATTTGTTCATTCTTCAGTTGATAAACATTTGAGTTATTTCCACTTTTTGGTTATGATGGATAATGCTGCTATGAACATCTGTGTACAATTTTTTTTACCCTTTGAACAAATGCACAAACATCTGTGTATTATGTAGGAGTTCCACAAATTTCGATATGCTCTGTTTTCATTTTCTTTAGTTCAAATGTTTTCTAATATCCCCTCTATGGACAGTGTCACCAAAGATACTGAGCTTCCACCCTCCTTCAAATCTTTCTCATGACAACCTGGTGGGAGCCTGTGGAAAAGAGCTTATGAGCCTGAACTCCTTTTGTGTCTAGGATCCTTAGCTATTTAATACTTCCTTATTTATTTGCCTTGTGACTTTAGCTCTCTGATAAGCTTAAGAGAATTTACTATTTTATAGATTATCTAGGGATTTTTTCCTTCATTGTTGGGGTGAAAATGACATTCTCTTGGAGCTCTGCACATCCTAAGCACAAGTGAAATTGAGTTGATCTTCTAGTACAGTGAACCAGAATAAAGATGGCCCATGTTTGTAGGTCTAGAGCAGTGCTTTCCAATAGAACCATCTGTGAGATAATAGAAGTGTTGTGTATTTACTCGGTTTAATAATTAGTCACTGACCACATGAATATGGACTTTTTTGTGTGAGTAGTAGGTGCTTCACTATAATCTGGGTAATACAATTAAGTTTTACCCTTAAAATATTTGTCTCAAAAACATTTATTTCTCTTAAGTCAATTAAGAAATGTTAACTTGTTCTGGAAAGAGAGGGCCTCATAATTTGTGAGAATTGTGTAAAGTTATTTCTCTTAGCCCAATCCATTTTAAGAATTCTTTCAGAAAATGTCTATTTAGACTAGTCACCTAATTCACTTAATTTTCACTGTATTTGCCCGTTACAGAGAAGGCAAGCTGTTTGTAAATTGCATTGGAATATAGTTTTTACGCCATGTCTAGGTTACCACTGTGATTTTACCTTTTATTCCAATTTAGATTTTGATTGTAATTGCATTGAATTAACAGATCAAGTTGGGAAGGAAGTGTATCTTAATAATATCGAGTCTTCCTATCGTAAACATGGAATATCTCTCCATTTATTTAGATCTTTAATTTCTTTCATCAGAATTTGGTAGCTTTCCACATAGAGATTCTGTACATATTCTGTTAGATAATATACCTAAAGTAATTCATTTTTGTGTGTGCTAATGTGTACTATGTACTAAATGGTATTATGTTTTTAATTTTAAATTTTAATTGTTCATTGCTGGCATATAGCAACGAAATTGATTTTTTCTGTGTTAACCATGTTTCCTGTAGTGTTGGCTGTAATGACTTATGAGTTCCAATAGTTTTTTGTATGATTCTTTGGGACTTTTCTACATAGACACTTATCTGTGGATAAAAAAGTCAGTTTTATTTTTTCCTTCCCAGTCTGTATACGTTTTCTTGTCTTGTGTCTTGTCTTAGTACGTTTGCTAGGACTTCCAATACAATGTGGCTAGTAGTCGTGAGAGGACATCTTTGCCCTATCCTCATCTCAGGGGGAAAGCATAATTATGAGTGTTTTTCTGGACTCTTTCGCATTGATCTAGATGTCTTTACTTATCTCATTAGCATGCTGTCTTGATTACTATGGCTTCATAGTATACTTTGAAGTTGGGAAGTACTATAGATTTTCATATATTGATCATGTGCCATGTGACCTTAAACTTGCATGTTAAAATTTGCTTTTTGGTTTTTTTTTATTTTTAGATTTCTTAGGATTTTTTATATATAAGATCATATTATCTGCCTTTTAAAAAAGAGTTTTGCTGCTGCTTTTCCAATCTGTATACTTTTTTCCCCCCTTGCCTGACTTGACTGATTAGAACCTCTAACACAGTGTTGAATAAAAGTGATGAGAATGGGCATCCTTTCCTTGTTCTGATTTTAAGTGGAAAGTATTTCAGGCTTTTACCATTAAGTATGATGATGTTTTTTTGGTAGATGTCTTTTAGCTTAAGGAAGTTTTCTTCCATTTTCAATGTGAGAGTTTTTATAATGAATGGGTGTTAGATTTTGTCAGATGCTTTTTCTGTGTCTATTGAGGTGATCACAGGGTTTTATCCGTTATTACATTAATTCAAGTTTTCTCAGCCTCAGCACAGTTGACATTTGGGGCCAGGTAATTCTTTGTTGTGTGCGATGTCTTGCGTATTCAGCAGCATCCCTTGCCTCTATACAGTAGATACCATTAGCACTCTCCCTAACCCTCAGTGAGACAACCAAAAATGTCACTAGACATTGCCAAATGTTCCCTGGGGGTCAAAGTCAACTCTAGTAGGAAACCACTGCATTAATTTATTTCAAATATTAGAACAACTTTTTATTCATGAGGTAAATCTCATTTGTTCATGATATATAATCTTTTTTACTCATTGCTGGATTTGTATTATATTTTATTAAGGGTTTTTGCATCTATGTTGATGAGGGATATTAGCCTGTAGTCTTCTTTTCTTGTGATGTCTTTGTCTGGCTTTGGAGTCAGGGTTATTATACTGGGCTTCTAAAATTAGTTAGGGTGGTGTTTCCTCCTCTATTTTCTGAAGGATTTTTATACGTTTCGTATTGTTTCTTCCTTAACTGTTAGATATTGAAGCTATCGGACCTAAGAAGATTTTTAATTACTAATTCAGTTTTAATGACATAGTGCTATTCTGATTTTTTAATTTCTTCATGAGTAATTTGGTGATGTGTAGCTTTTTTGAAATTTTCCCATTTCATCTAAATGGTCTAATTTGTAAACTCACATTGTTCGTAATATTCTTTTATAATTATTTTAATTTATATACAGTCTATAGTAATGTCACCTCTTTTATTTCTGGTATGGTAATTTGTATCTTCTCTCTTTTCTTGATTGGTCTAGCTGAAGTTTATCCAACTTTTGGTTTTATTGATTTTTTTCTATATTTTTAATTGCATTGATTTCTTGATGTTTATTTCCTTTCTTTTACTTTGCATTTTGTTTCCAGCTTCTTGGGGTTGAAGCTTATATTATCTATTTCTACTTTTCTAATATAACCACTTAAAACTATACTGTATTCACTGCTTTAGCCATATTCTATTTTAATATGTGATGTTTTCATAGTCATGTAATTCAAGACTTTGGAATTCATGATTTCTTCTTCAACACATGGGTTCTTTAGAATTGCATTAATTTCCAAATACTTGGGGATTTCATAGCATACTTTTTCTTGTTGATTTCAAATCCTTTTGAAAAGCATACTTTGTATGATTTCAGTCTTTTTAGGGATATCGAGACTTGTTCTATGGTCTAGCGAATTATGGCCTATAGGAAGGCCAACTGGCTTTATTTAATAAAATTTTACTGGAATACAGCCGTGGCCATTCATTTACATATTGTCTATGGCTGCTTTTGCACTGTAATGGTAGAATTGAGTAGTTGAGACAAATATGGGCCCCAAGCCTAAATATTTATCATCTTGACTATTCACAAAAAGATGTTGGACTATGGTATCTAGCATGTAATATATCCTGGAGAGATAGATCATGTGTGCTTGAAAAGAATGTATATTCTGTCTGGGATTGAATATTCTAAATTAATGGTCAGGTGAAGTTTGCTGATAATGTTGTTCAAATCTTTTGTATACTTAACTGTTTTTCTTTCGAGTTCTATCAATTACTAACAGACAATTATCGAAATCTCCAACCATAATTAAATTATCTGGTTCTTTTCAGTTCTGTTAGTTCCTGCTTCATGTATTTTAAGGATCTGTGTTAGGTCCCTGTACATTTAAAATTTTTATATTTTTCTGGCATATTGACCCTTTTGTTACAGTGAAATAGTTCTTTCTCTGGAAACATTCCTTGTCTTAAAATTTGTTTTTTTCTTATACTGATTTGCTACTCTGTGTTAAATGATTCTTGTTTGCATGCTTATCTTTTTTCATCCTTGAAAATCAAACTGTGCGTATCTCTGAATCTAAAAGTTTTATAGATTGCTTATGGCTGG
>NW_012148075.1:564761-571072 GCF_000956105.1 Propithecus coquereli
AATGAACATATTTAAAATACTAAAGAATAAAATAACTTTCAACGAAATAATCCTCCCAGATTGACCGGCACAATTAGAACATTAGTGAGTCATAAGGGCTAAACCGACGGCTGCTATGCTCATGATTTAGTTATAACTTACTCCACCTGACTGGCACCATTACCGCACCAGGCTGGTTGGCGAGAGTTTATAAGGGTGGAGTACACCAGTCTGTTATCAGCTTTTGACAGTGGTGCACTGTGTTTCTATTTGAAGTGGAATTTGTGAATAGTTGCACAGCTTGACGGTATTTATTAATTTTGTCAGCTTAATAGCCCATTATATCAAAGAAGACCAAGGAGAACCAAGAGAACACTGAAGGAAGAAAACATATTTTTAAATGAGGATTGAGAATTGCAATATTATCTTGTTTCTGCTACTGATAAGGTGATTTGCTTGCTTTGTGATACTACAATATCAACATTAAAGAAATTCAGTGCTCCATCTGCATTATAGCGCTCATAAAGACCACAAATATTTTAAATTAGAGGGAGAGGCACAAAAGGTTGTGTTGCAGAAATTAAAAGATGAAAAGCAAAAGCAAAGACAATTCTTTCAAGCAGCAGTAAGACTTGGAAATAATGCCACTGAAGCAACTTATATACTTGAGGAAAAAGGGGAAACCATTCAGTGATGTAGAAATTGTGAAAGAATGCATTGTTGAATACATTAAAGTACATTAACATACTGCCTCTTTAAAGGAGAACCATAACTGATCGGCAGCATGAATTCGCCTTCAACTTAACAGAACAACTTCATGCAATATACCTCAAAAGGCAAATATGTATTATTCAATCGCTTTGGATGAATCAGCTGATACCACTGATTCGGCATGGGTTTTATGCTTCATTCAGGTCATAACAAGATTTTCTTTGCTCTAAAGAGTTACTCACTTTGGGCACTCTTGTGAACAGAACATAGGGAATAGATATCTTCAACAACTTTTAAAATTAATGTGAAGTTGGACTGAATTTGGTAAATTTAGTGAGTGAGTGTACAGACAGTGCACCTTCCCTGACAGGAGAACATGAAGGGTTTATTGCACAGATAAAATATTAACACATTCAAATGCTCTCATTTCTTTTCATTGTATCTTTTGTCAGCAATTTCTCTATGCTAAAGCTGCTATTTTAAGTAACACTTTGCAACAAGTTATAAATATTGCTAACTATATTCGGGCAAATGTATCATGGCATCATCAGCTTGGTAACATGCTAAAATTGGACAATGAGGTGTAGGTATTCAGTGTGGATTTGCTGTATCATTCTAAAGTGCATTGACTCTTACAGGGACAGGTATTAGCCAAAATTTTATTTCTGCGAAAACAGATAGTTAAATTTTATGAAGAACGGAATCAGCAATATGAATTTTTGAAAGAAGATTTCTATAGGAATGAAGCATTTCTGTATGATACCATGTCAAGTCAAAATGACTTGAATATTTCTCTGCAAGGTAAAACTAAGTCTATATATCATGTGGCAAAAAATCCAATCATTTCAAAAAAAGTTATCTTTTTTCAAAACACTTCTTCAGAAGGAAATTTCAGATGAACATTTTCCCCATTTAGCAAAGATCATTGATGAGCAGGATGATATATGTGAATCATTTGAAGAATATACAGCTATTATAGACTTATTAATTGGAGAATACAATGAAAGGTTCAGTGACTTTGAGAATCTTGACATCACACTCAAATTCTCATTTCAGCCTCACCTAGTTGATATCACCAAGGCACCTAAAGAACTACAGTTGGAATTGATTGAGCTCTCAGTAGATGACATTTTAAAGTCATTGATGCTAAGAAAGATTCAACTGAAATATGGAAAAATGCAGTAGAATACGCATGCCTTTGGCAACATGCCCCAAAAAAATGCTTTCTTTCTTTTCAACCTCATATTGCTGTGAATCTGCATTCTCCTACTTAACCAAAATCAGGACGTCCTTAAGGTCACAAATGACTAATACCTGTGTAGAGCAGAAGTCCCCAATCTTTTTGGCACCAGGGACCAGTTTCATGGAAGACAATTTTTCCATGGACAGGGTTGCGGGGGTGGTTTCAAGATGATTCAAGCACTTTACATTTATTGTACAGTCAAACCTCTCTGCTAATGATAATCTGTATTTGCAACCACACCCCAGTGCTAGCATCACTACCTTAGCTCACCTCAGATCATCAGGCATTAGATTCTCATAAGGAGCACGCAACCTGGATCCCTCATATATGCAGTTTACAGTAGGATTTGCGCTCCTGTGAGAATCTAATGCTGCTGATCTGACAGGAGGCAGAGCTTATGCAGTGATGCGGAAGATGGGGAGCAGCTGTAAATACACATGAAGCTTTGCTGGCTTGCCGGCCACTCACCTCTTGCTGTGTGGCCCAGTTCCTAGGGGCCATGGACCGGATACTGGTCCGGAGCCTGGGGGCAGGGGACCTCCATGCTGTAACCAAGTATTCAAATGCTTTCCAACAAAAAGCAGACACAACAAAGTGATTAAAAGGTTAGTTAACTTTAAAATTAACAAATAATTTTTATTTTTTGAAGTTATTAAGTACACAGTGTTTAGATTTTTACAAAATAATGTTGATTATTAAGTACAGCTAATTGAAGTTTCTTGAATGCAGCCTTATTTGATTACAGCTAAATTAATGCAGGCTTCCAACATGAAAAGGTTCCCCACACCCCTGGTTTAACCATTTTTAAGTACACAGTTCAGTGTCATTCAGTACATTGATACTGTTTTGCAACCATGACCACCATCCATCTCCAGAACTCTTTATCTTGAAGAACTGAAACTCTGTGCCCATTAAACAATAACTCCCCTTTTCAACTTTTCCACAGCCCCTGAAAACCACCATTCTACTTTCTGTCCTCATAATTTGGACTACCCTAAGGACCTCATAAAAATGGAATCATACAGCATTTATTTTGTGTGACTGGCATATTTCAGTTAACATAATGCCCTCAAGGTTTATCCATGTTGTCGCATAGGTCAGAATTTTCTTTTTTTTAGGCAGAATAATATTCCATTGTATTTATATATTAAAGACATTTAGTTTATCAATTCATCTGTAGATAGACACTTTCATGTTTTAGCTGCTTTGAAAGTGGTTATACCAACATCTCTTTAAGACCTTGCTTTCAGTTCTTCTGAATATATATTGTAACTTGAAGTGGAATTGTTGGATCATAGGTTAATTCTATTTTTAAAGTTTTGAGGTAGTGCCATACTGTTTTCCTAACAGCTATACCATTTTACATTTCCACCAACATTGCACGAGGGTTTTAATTTCTCCACGTCCTTACCAACACTTGTTATTTTCTGTTGTTGTTCTTGTTTGTTTTTTTTTTTTAATAGTAGCCATCCTAATGGGTGTTAGGTGGTATCTGGCAGTTTTGATTTGTATTTCCCTAGTTATTAGTGATGTTGAGCCTCTTTTCATATGCTTATTAACCATTCCTAAAAGCCTGCACCTTCCCCTAGGCATACACAGTGACTTTCTAGTTTCCCCCATATATGTGATTGCTTTTAAATGTCATAGTCTTTAATATCTGGCTTCCAAAGAGGGGGAAACAGAAAAATGGAGAGGAAAAAAATGCCAGCCCTTTAAATCTCCTGTAGGTCACTTTTAGCCAGAGGGGAAGTGGCTTGCAACAATGGGGGGAGGTGCAACAACAATGGCCTCTGGCCTCTTTGTCTGTGCTGCTTGCAGACAATCAGTGATCAGAGCACAGAAACCCAATACTTGGAGGACAATGTTCTTTTTGTAGACCCTGACTCCTGCAAGCTGTGTACAGAATTCTCCAGGAACAGGTGCACAAGCTGCGTGCTGCAGGGATGAGGGGTGGGAAATGGGTAGGTGCTACTGTGCCAGGAGCTGAAATTGGCTGAAATTAACCTCAGTTTACTGCCCAAACCTTCCCTTGGAAGCTGCAAGCCTTCCATAGACTCCAAAGTTCCAAATTAGTTACGTCAGACAAATTCTGCCAATGTGGTTGTTGTCTAGGTGGGAAGCACATTTCTTGTGCTTCTTAGTCCATCATCTTGGAATCCTTGCCTGCCTTCATTTTTGAAGGATAATTCTATAGGGATGTATTAAGAGTTTGATGTTAGGGTGGGAGCTTGTAACGTGGACTGAGAAAGAATTCTCAGTGCAAAGATTAGAATAGTTTTAAAGAAGGAAAGTTTATTTTACCTCCCAGAGGTGGGAAGGGCTGGGCACAAAGAGAAAGAAAGGAGAAGTGCTGGCAGGGTGGATAAGGGGTTTGGAGTTTTTATGGGGACAAAGAGAAAGGGAAAAAAAAAGTGATTGCTGTCAGCTGATAGCAGAAAAGGGCTGTGAAATGGCTGGGGCTGTCCCCTCCCCCCCCCCAGTGTGAGGCTGGCTTATCAAGAGTCCTTGGAATGTGATCTGGGGAGAACTGGGGAAGCATCACAACTCCTTTTATCTACTCACTTCTTTCAAGTGCTATGAAAACAAAACTCTTAGAGGAAACACGTTAAGCCACACAGGTGGTTAATCTTAAAGACAAAGAGTGGAGCTGCAGGTGGTTAATCAAACAAGGGGCAGTTGTGTTGTGATCTTTCCCTTCAAAGGGGCAATTATATGTTGTGAGTTTACTACTCTTTTTTGTTAGATAGGTTATTTTTCTCTGTTAGTTTATTTGCTACACCTTCCTTCCATTTGGGTTGATACTTTCTTTTCTTTTAACACTTTGAGCATGTTATTCCACTGCCTTTTGTCGGGTTTTTTTCTTTTTTCTGATGAGAACTCGGCTATTAATCATATTGTTATTTCCCTGTGGATATTTTTTTCTTTCTTTTTTCAGCTTTTTCTCTTTCTCTTATCTGTCAGCTCTTTGACTACAGTTTTGTGTAGGTGTGGTTTTTTTGTGTGTTAATTAATTATACTTAGTGGTTTGTTGGGTTTCATGAATCTGTAGATGAATGTTTATCATAAAATTTGGGAAGCTATAATTTTTAAAATATTTTTTCTATCTCTTTCTTTATAGCCTCTCCTTTTTGGACTTCTATTTTATCTGTGTTTTTTGGATTGGATAATTTCTGTTGGCCTGTCTTCGTGTTCATTGCGAATTTCCTGTTAAGCTTAGTGAATTTTTCATTTCATTTGTTATGCTTTTCAACTCTAAAATTTCTAGTTAATTCTTATTTCTTACATGTATATGAGAATTATATATTCTATTTCCTTAATGAAATTCCCTATTAATATCATTTTTGCTTTCATTTTATGAATGTAGTATCCTTTAATTCTTTGAACATATTTATAATAGCTGCTTTGGAGCTTTTGTCTTCTAAATCCCACATCAGTTAGTTTCTGTTGACTGCTTCCTCTCCCCCTACCTATGCCCCTCCAAATATGGGTTATGCCTTCCTGTTTCTTTTCATGTCTTGTAATTTTTGGTTAATAGTGGGCATTTCAGATAATGTAGTAACCCTAGATTCTGTTTCATTTTTCTGAGATTTGTTGGTTTGTTTTAGTAACTTGTGTGGACTAAAACTGCAGAATGTGTCTCTCTCTGTGGTGTGTATCCATTGATATATCTGCTCAGTTATTTTTAGTTCTTATATTTTAACTTGACTTACTACAGATCACCCCTGTGTCTGCATAGATTATATATCAGCCAGAAATTTGGGCAGAGTTTGTATTCAAACACCTTGGGCCCTTAAGTCTCCCTTGGCCTTTTCTTTTAGCTAGTTCTCTCAAGTGTTCCCTATGCAGGTATGTAGTTTCTCAGCAGAGATGGGTAGAGAGCTTATCTCAGCCTTTTTGTGACTTTCTCATTTTCAGGATCATCTCATCGATTTCTGCTTGCTCCAACTAGTCTCGCAGCTTTAAACTGGCAAAGTTATAGGTTTCTCCCGTTTTTTCCTAAGTGTATTGCTTTTAGCTGGCAAAGCTGTTTTTTATTTTCCCAATTCCTGGCCCCCACCAAGTCCTCCTCCTTGAGCAAAAAAGCTGCTGGTTTTCTTATCCAGTCTTAGACTGATTAAATCACCATTCTTGCCAACCAAGCTGAGTGACAAAAGGGGCATGCTTTGGGAGCAGCCTCAGCCAAGAAGACCACACTTCTTAATTTCTGCATTTGATTGATTTCAAATGCCCTAAAATGGTTGTTTTAGACTGTTACATCCTGTTTTATCCCTGTTCCTCTCTCTCCCCTCTCCCTCCCTCACTGAAGAATCTCTGAATTCACACCCCTATAACCAGAAATGTCTCTTATGTCAGTCTTCTTTTAAATATTCCATTGGAT
>NW_012148075.1:571507-586495 GCF_000956105.1 Propithecus coquereli
AATGCGGGTATTTATGAATTTCAAACCCATGTTCTTGCTACATCATTTCTCTCAGGCATTTCAATACCAATGTGTCAAAAACTAAATTCAAAAACCACCTATTCAGGCTGGCCAGCTGTCGGCCTTCCTCCTCCCCATTGATGGCTCATACCACAAGTTGGGAAACTAAGATTTCTCCTCGATTTCTTTTTTCCATTATGCTCCAAATTTAGTAGCTCACCAAAAAAATGTTGATTTGGCCCTTGAACATAGCTTCTCCTTTCCATCTGCATTCCTACCATTTTAAATTTAGACCTCAGCACTCACTCTGTTATACCAGCCTCTTAACTTCTGTGTTTTACTAGTGACATATTCTGACTGTCTATTCTTTACATGCTTACCTTAGTTATCTTTTAAAATAGTTTCCTATTTCAAATCCTCTTTTACTAGACTCCTTCTCACCTGTAAATGAAGACCAAATCTTGAGCATGACTTATAAAATGCCAGCCTGTCTCTTGAGCATCATCTCCTAAAGTCTTTTTGGTTCTTTCTGAATAGTTCAAATGCTATTCTCTGGTTTTGCAGATGATATTTCCTCTTTGTTTATTAATTCCCTTCTGCCTATTTATAATCCTTCAGGGCCTGCCTCTTTGAAACCTTGACTGTTCTCTTAGGTAGATTTTGTTAATCTCTTTTCCATTTTCATAGCACTTAGTTTATAATATCCACTTCCATTATAGCGCTTGGTGTATACTGTCCTTCATCAGTTCTAAGACGTACACTTCCCCCCACATTTTGGCATCTCTGAAATTAGGATGTATGTTACAAGTGACAGTCACAGATTCTGTGAAATGTGGTATGCTGATTACTTTTTTATTTACCTGCTTCTTTAGATAGTGAGCTTTTTGCAGGCTCTCAACTTTTAAATTCCACTCCTGTACTTACATCTGTGTGTCTGCTGCTGGATCCACTGTGGGTAGCTGACTGGGTGACTTGCGTTTTTTCTGCCTCATTGCCCTCAAGGTTCTGCTCAAATACCTCTACCTCAGTAAGGTTTCTTGTGATTTTAACCCAGCCAGAAATGCCTTCCTGCCTTTAGCATTCAGGATCTGTGAGGATATGTTAGCATTCAGTGTCTATGCTCACCATATGTTCTTTCTTATATTATGTTTTGACTGAAGTTCTTGCCTTTGTGTCTATCTTCCCAGTTGGGGCAGGACTGAGTTATAATTTGTGTGTCCAGCATAACTTAGCAAAGTTTTTTTGTGTATTAGTAAATATTGAGAAATATGTTTTATTTACTTTTCTCACTGTCTCTCAGCCTATATAGTTGGATTTAGAGTCTGAGGAAATTTCAGGATATGAACAGTATTTAATGGTTGTAAAAATACATCTTGATTTTCTTATAATAGATTGTAGCACTCTGGGTCCAGTTAGACCCAGAGAAACAATCACATTAGGTTATAAGAGAAGTTTTATAGAAAGAAATATTAACTATGATAAGAGTAACTAAGATATAAGGAAATTCAATATAAGGTATCCTAGGGCTGAGGGAGAGTACCCAAGGAAAGGTAAATTTGGAAGGTGTTTGGACCTCCTTGGATAGGATATGGTTCAACCCATTGACAGCAGAGAAGGTTAGTGGTTTGGCCAGGCTGGAACTGGTTTGAGCAACTGAACAAGCAACAGACTACCCACCAGAGTGTAGGCAGGTGGAGGTGATAGGGAGCTATTGTTCTGTGGCATGGTGTGCAGTGGGAGTCTGAATATCAGTGAGGGCAAGAGGCTTTTTAAAAAATGGAAACATATAATTGGTTCTTTTTAAGATTTTTTTTATTAACCGAAAACTACATAACACAAAAGAATCAGAGCTATTCTTAAAATGTCTACTGTTCAATGTTATGAATACATATATTAAATAGATCTGCATATCTGAATAACCACAGTACTTTTTCCTTTTTAATAAACTTTGCTTTTTGTAGCACATGTTTACTATACATTTAACTGTTTAAATTCAGGATCATTTATAAACATTTTCATTATATCATTCTTCTTGCTTGTTTTTTAGGTGAAATCTGTAAAAACTGGGTCAGTTTTTTGGACAATGTGCTGCTGCTTATCGTATTTCTATATGGTAAGATTTCATATTTGAAACTACGTGAAATCTAACAGGTGTTTGGCAATTAGAACAATTCCTTCCTCTCTCTCTTTTCTCATCCAGAGCTGTTATAGTTTTCTATTTCTTTTCTCCTGAAGTCTTTAGGATTTTGATTTTGTTTCATGTGTTCCCTTTCATTAACCTACCATCCTTTTTCCCCTACGTACCCCAGGTTCTATATAGACTTATACTTTGTTGGGGAGGACTAGTACTTAACCCCTCAAATTATAATGGTTGCAGCAAGTAAAACAAAACGTTTTCTTTTCATATATACAAATTCTAAACTGTTTTAACGACATTTAGACTTAAATATTATTTTTCTGTTGTTCTTAGCTTTATTTTTTCAATTGCTCTGACAAGTAAATATTTTCCAAGTTAGACTGCAAACTAAAATGGAACAGGAAATTTTGCCTGTCAAATGTTGAACATGGAATCATGTTTAGATGAAATAAGCTTTTGTTTAACAAACTCAAATAATTTTAAATATTCTAAAAATTAGTTCTCATGTATTGGAATTAGTACCTGAATGATAGTAAAATAATCTGAGTTTTTAACAGTCATTATCTACTCTATTTAGAGACTTCAACTTAGAGCAGAGAAATAAGAGCACTTAGAACCCTTGGTGAAAGATAACCCAAGTAAAGATTAACTGAAAAGACGGCATGAAAAAAGGTTGTGGGAAGAATGTTCTTCTGGCCCATTCTGCTCTCTTTTCATTCCTTAAAATAAATGAAGGAAAATTCTTAAAATGATTTTATGTGGGCCAGAGAATAAATAAATAAAGCTCTGTAGTGAAAAATCATATGTAAGATCAGAAAGTATTTTTCAAAACATCAAATTGCTTTCAGTTTTTCTTTGTTCTAAACTGGACAAAGTAGATTAAGCTCTATTTTCAAAATCCTAGTAGTTCTGTAGTTATTACCTAAATAATGGTCACATCCTCTGGGTTAACCTGTAAACTACTTTACATACTTTTTACAACAGATTTTGTAAGATTGGGGTTCAATATTACATCTTTGTTTTTCTTTCACTCTTTTCCTCACCATAGCCCATATAGTAGTCTTTTGCTGAAAAATAATGATAATTTTAGCTAACTTTGTTTTTTTTCTTTTTAAACAAAGGTTATAGAATATGTGCATTCAAGTTATCCATGGCCCTTTTAAAATAGTTAAAGACTGGGGCTCATTCTGTGCAATTGTACTGAGTGATATAATAGCAAACCTATTCTCTTTCAAATTTAGACTTAAATTTTTGGAAGTAGCCAGAAGTCTTTCAGTTCGGACCCGTGCTTCATTAGAGTAACATTGTTTTTGGTGAAAAATAACATGTGACTGAAGCAGCAAACTGATGTCCTTTCATGTGTTGAAAACTGATGACAGTTTCTTATTAAAAAGGTTCTGAAATAATGTAGACTTAGACAAGGGCAGCATTATCAGAATAGATATGTTAACTTATCATCTCCTAAAGTGACTATTGATACAGATGATTCTTTCAAGCTTTTAATTATTAGAGTACATCCAAGAACATTGATCTTGGCAAGAGCTTATCGCCTATTATTCAATATATCGAAAAAATTCATAAACTCTGTTGGTTGAGAATGTACATTTCTCTTCAGAATATTTATTAATTTAGACCAGAACATCTTCAATTATTCTGATATATGTTATCGGCCTAACATTGAAATGTGGTCTTGCTTTGTAATACAGTTATAGGGAAAAAATATACCCAACTAGCACTTTTAAATTTGAGAATTTCAAAACATATTTAGATCATCTAAATATTTCTTTTAATTGAATTGCGAACTTTCTTGCAGTGAATTTATCATCAAAAATGGGCGAAGTAAAAGCTGTTTTTTTCTTTTCAGAATTTACAATCTGTATTCTAAAACTTCTTATCTCCGTGATAGCCTGTTTACTGCCAATTCACAAGTTATAATGCTCTCAGCTTTCCTATTAAATCTAGCTTAATTTGAACATTTCACTAGTAAATTTATAAAAGCATATTGGATTTGTGAGATCATGTTATTTTAATTATCAATAAAAATGAGAAATAGGTTATATATATAAATAAATCCATATTTAAGCATCTCTCAAACTTAAAAATCCTAGTGTTTTATATTTGTTCATTATATGTTTAGATTGTCAGTTGAATAAAACTTACCTATTTTAAAAAAGTAAAAATATAAATTATTTAACTTGCATTTCTTTTCCCATAGGTCTCCGCTTGGGGTGGTTATGTGTTTATCATCAACCTTATACCACTGCATGTATTTGTGTTGTTACTGATGCAGAGATACAGCAAAAGAGTCTACATAGGTAAGTAATTTGACTTTTGAAATTTGTCAACTAAGCGGTGTTTCATACACATTCTTTCCATTGAACAGACATTTCTGTTGGGTCAGTAGTACCCAAGAAAAGGTAAAAATAATTTTATATTCATTTTGCTTTTTATGTTAATAAAGGTCAGGCATTTTTATGTAACTGCTTTGTCATCAGTTTTTCCTTGATAAGTTTTTGTTTTGTTTTTGTAGAAATTAGAAAATAGTTGGGGTTTAATATTTGTCAGCCTTTTTTTTCCTCAATTTTGGGAAGTGAAAATTTTTACCATGAAAATCATTTGTATTTTTCAAATCGTACTTATTCAGATTCTGCTTACTTGCTGTGAGAGATTGACATCCTCAAAGTAAATAGTTTAATAAACTTCTGAAAGCCTTTTTAAGTATAGTATACAAATAAACTAAGTCTCTGATGTCTCTAGAAAAATCTTTATTTTCTCTACATGTTTTAAAGCAAGTCTTTTTACCATGATGCTTAGTTATGGATGATGTCTCACCTTAGAGCTCATTTTTCACAATAGAGATAAAATTTCTATGGGTTGAATGAATCAGAAAGCAATTGTGGTCTGAAATCAGTGTCTTAGTAAAAATAATACTATTCTAATTATGTTGTTGGAAAACAGTAACACAAAGGTAAAACTTATTTAAGTAGGTTCGTTTTTAAAAACCTAATAGCGTGGCAGTTCTACTCCTAGATATTTACCTAAGAGAAACAAAAATACATATTCACACAAAAATTTCTATATGAATGTTCATAGCAGCATTTGTTATTCATAATAGCCAAAAAATAAAGACGACACAAATGTCTATCATCTGATGAATGGATAAATAAAATATGGTGTATTCATACAATGGAATATTATTCAGCCACTAAAAGTAATGAAATGCTGATACATGCTACAAGATGAACTTTTTTTAATTTAGTTTTTGAATAGTATATTCACATAGTTCAAAATTCAAAAAGTACAAAAGAATACAACTAAGAAGTCTTTCTCTTACTCCTGATCATTGATTTCCTTCCATGTAGACACCCAGTTACAATGTGAACTTTGAAAACATTATGCTGAGTAAAAAAGCCAGACATGTAGTATAAGATTCTGTTTGTATGAAATGTCTAGAATAGGCAAATCCATAGGGACAGACAGGGATTTGGGGAGGGGGAGAATGATGGAGAGGGAAGTGGAGGAGTGACTGCTAATGGATATGGGATTTGTTTTTAGAATGAGAAAATGTTCTGGAATTAGTGATGATGGTCATACAACCTTGTGAGTATATGGTAGATCTTAAGGTGAATTTTACACTACAGAATTATGTCTCAGTAAAATAAAAAAAGTAACAAAACCAAAAATTCACAGTATGTTAATTTCATTTATAATCATTTCAGCATACTTTGTAACATGATTTGTAACTGTCACCACTTAAATAATATATATCAAGTTCTTATTATGCATCACAAACTGTTCTGAATACCTTACATGTATTTAACTCATTTAATCGTTAGAATCACACTGTGAAGATCAGTACTGTTACTGTCCTCATTTTATAGATGAGGAGACATAATAATTTGCTCAAAATCATGTAGCTAGTAATGGAGCTGAGGCCTGAACTAAGATATTTTGGCTTCAAAGCCCGTGATGCTAAAATCCACTATAACTGTGCCTCCCTTGTATATAACCATACTGTTGAAATATATCAACCTATGATATTTTTCTACCCTGAAAGCACTATAAACAGTAGTTGGAATCTGGAAAGGAGAATGATAGATTAAACTATAATCCTAAGATTTTTGTTATGGAAAAATATAAGGAATTTTTTTAAAATTAAATAGCCATAGGGAGGAACTAAGAGGGTTTGTGTTTGTTTATTTGTTTGTTTGTTTAATTTAAAAAATCTGAGGTTCTGGACATTTAATAGTCAGGGTAATAGAGTAGGTAGAAAATTGAAAAATATACTTTTATGAAATGCCCATGAATCAAGAAAAGCCAAGGAGAGGTCAGAAGTAGTCAGGTAAATACATTGTTAAAGAAGTCAAATGGAAGTATTTTCTACATAAAAGTTAAAAACACGTGTGTCCAACTCCCCTTGAACATTAGCACCAAGATCTAAAAGAATGAGAATTTGAGAAAGGACCTTGTATTTATTAACTAGGATTTTTCTGGTCACTCTAGAAAAGCATGCAATTAATACTACTTTGGTTGGCTCTTGAGAATATTTCTTCTTTTCAAAGGAATGAAAAATAAAATGGTTTAGGGATGTATGTGTGTATAAAGTTTGATTAGTAAATGTTTCAGGTAATCCTCATAGTGTTCAATTCTCCACGTTACCTCCCTGGTTTCTCTTACTTTACCCATGTAATTATGTAGGAGTATTATTGATGATTTCTATTCTGCTTTCATAGAGTTTGTTTTTAAGTGTGTGGAAAGTGATAGCATAGAGCAAGTGTTTCTCTTCTTTCATCCAAATTTTATCAGGACTTAAGTTTGATATCTCCTAACTTAATGGTCCTAAAAAGTATGGAGGCACTATAAGGTGTGTGTATACACAGGTTGTCCTTTGCTTTTCGCACATAATGTCTTTTGTATAGTTCTCCCTCCCTTCGAGCAGAAATATTTGGATAAACAAGGATTGATAAATGGCAAACTCAGATAGTCATATTAACTAAACGTTTGTTCTAAGTATCAAATTAAGTGAATTTAAAATGAATTATTTGAAATAATAATGAAAAAAATTATTCCTCTTTTGAATGAATTTTTTGCAAGTGCTCTTAAAATCGGTTAACACAGCCACAGAAAACTGTCGAAGTTTGTTCACATGTGGAAAAGGAGGCACATGGAAGGTCGGTGTGGATGTATAGTGGTAGGAGAGGAGCAGCATGGGAGTTGGGAAAAGGTATAAGAAGAGCCAACACGAGAGGCCTTCTCTACTTGATAAAATTTTGGGAGAAAAAATTAAATTTTTCACGAAGACATGTTTTGTACTTGTTGAATTTCACTACATTGGGAAGGAGTATTACAAAAGTGTGTTACAAATAGGATTCTGGTGTTCTTGTGAGAACACCCAAACCTTATTTTGCACTATAGAAAGACCGGTTTGCAAGTGTCACATAACACTGAGATGTGAAGTGATTTTAACCTTTCTAATTTGATAGAAGTTTATTCTACTTTGTCTTTATGTCATAAGGAAATTATTAAAGGTAAGAAGATAGGTTTAGGGATGTTCACTGTGAGGTAAGTTGTAATTATGAAAATGTGGAACTAACTTAAATGTCCAGTAGGAAGATGACTGCTTAAATTACAGTGTTGCTTTATGGAATATTATGCAGCCTTTAAATTTAATCTTTTTGAGTATTCGATGATATAGGAGAATGTTAATATAAAGCAGACTAAGGATTACTGATGAATTTTTTTCTTCATACTTACTTCTGCTTTCCAGATTTCTTATAATGAGTATATATTAAATTCATAATAAATGAGACTTGGTTTTTAGTTTATACAAATGTGAATTTTTACCTCTCAGGGTTCATAAGGGCTGCATTAACTAAATTAGATTAATAATTTAAGCAGGCGGAGAAATTAGTTTCTAATATTGATTGATGCTGTTGCAACGTCACTGAAACACCTTGTATGTGGTATTGTCTGTTTTCTGCAGTGAGTTCATTTGAATGAGAAGAGTAACAGAATCATTTTTCATATTATAACTGAAACGTATTTTTTGATGATATTTGCTGGGAAGCATCATTAAAAGTAAAATTTTATAGATATACCATATACTTTCGTTTTGTACAAATTATTACAGTATTATATATATCTTGTGAATAATGAAAGATAATCCTAATATGGAGTCAATTAAAAGTAAAGCCATAGTCACTAGGAGTCATGTTTATAGTTGGCAGCGGTAAACAGAACATATCTAATGCTAGATTAACTTACAAAAATCAAACTTACATGCATGTAAAAATGTATTGCGTGTAAAAATTCTAGGATACAAGAACAGGAAGCTCTAGGATTTATTTTGTCTAATTCTGTCATACTGTTTTTGAGGAAATTAAAGCAAATCTGTTCATCAGATATTAAGGATCTAATAGAATTAAGTTTCGTGCTAGCCATTATGATACAAAGATATAATCAGTTTTACAGCATGTGATCAAAATGGAAGTGGAGAGAAGTTTTGGAAGTCAGTTTGGACTTTGAGTTTGAGGGAGGTCTTATTAGCTTCCCAGCTAACATGTCCTTTTGAAAGTTTTGGAAATACGTCTTGGTCTTGAGGGGAGAAAATAGTATAGCAACAAACTTACAAAGTATTTGTAGTGATGTAACCATAAAAAAGAGGTGCCACATCTTTGATGGCAAGAGTACATCCTCCAGAACCAATTTACCAGGATTCAATTCCTGGTCACTTAACTACTGTAACTTTAGACAAATTGTTTAATGTCTTTATGCTTTAATGTCCTCATGGGTCAAATAGAGATAGTCGTTCTTACCTTACAGATTGTTAAGGATAAATGAGTTAATATATGAAAAGTGCTTATAACAGACTAACACAAAAAAGTGCTGTTTAAGTGTTTGCTTCTATTAATGTTAAAGTTAAAAAGGAATAACCAGAACAGAAGGAATTCAAGAGGCTGTGAGAGGTGACTCCTGCATAAAGACTGAGGGAATAAAACCTCAGTGTGAAACTAAGGATTGTTCTGTTCTTTTCTAAGTGAAAATAAACTTCACCACAACTATTTTTGATTGTGAGACACATAATGGAAAGATAACATGTACGTTATAAAGTACAGAACAGCAACTAAAACACAACTGGTCATAGAGTGGTGTTCTTATTTTTCTTTATAATTTTGAAATTTAAGACAATAAATGTATATAATTGAAAAAAGTCAATTATTACTGCAAGGTTTATAGCAAAACCAGCAGTTCCCTCTCCCACATTTTCTTTAACTGGCTTGCTTCCTAAATTCTCAACCCCAGAGTCGACCACTTTCAGTTCTGTGTTATTTCTTGTTTTTATCACTGACATACTATAGACTCTTTGTTTCTTGATTTTTTTTCAATTTTAGATATCATCTATTTAATCTCCTGTTACTCTTACCCTTTTAGCTACCATCCATCAATTTCTTACACAAATACATACATAATACACTTTGCTACCTCTCTGCTTCTCAGTGTATTTATATTAGTTTTTGAATATGTATTTTAGCAGTTTTTAGAAAAATAAAAACTGATACCTATTTAACAAGGGACGAATACTACCAAATCTTATTTTTAAAATATACGGAATTGCTTTGTTTTGTCAATGTCCCTTGAAAAACATTAATTTTGTGAGCTTAAGATCAGAAATAGCTCCCATATGTTCACACATGAAATATAACAGGTAAAGCTGTATATTATTAATGTCATTGGCTCTTTACTATGTGTACAAATACTTATTTTATTAATATAGCTCATTCCGGGGCCTTGTGAAGTCTGTTCTGGGAAGAGGGGTAGGAGCATTGTGAAATAACAAAGACTAGCAGCAGCATACTGATGAAGCAACATGAGTTAATTGATGAAATAGAAGAGAAGCAACATTGCTGGTCTTGCACATAACTTGTACTGCTTTACAGGATCATTTAACCTAAGAAATTACCTGTCTTTTAAAGTAAATAAATGAGAACTTAAGTATGGAAAAAAACACACTTAAAGGCTGGGTGCAGTGGCTCACCCCTGTAATCTTAGCACTCTAGGAGGCCGAGGCAGGAGGATTGCTTGAGCTCAGGAGTTCAAGACCACCCTGAGCAAGAACGAGACCTGTCTCTCCTGGGGGGGAATAAATAGAAAAAATTAGCCTGACATTGTGGCACGCACCTGTGGTCCCAGCTGCTTGGGAGGCTGAGTCAAGAAGATTGCTTGAGCCCAGGAGTTTGAAGTTGCAGTGAGCTATGATGATGCCCCTGCACTCCAGCCTGGGCAACAGAGCAAGACCCTATCTCAAAATAAATAAATAAGTAAATAACAAATAAATCTCCTAGATAGACCTTTTTGTGTTCCCCATTTTATTCTCTCAGTATGTTAGCATTTTCTGGGAATGTGGCCCTATGCTGGACACTTTCCAGGTATTATAAATGTAAGTTTATAATTGAATTCAATGTGCTGATATTTGTCTGTTACTACATCTTGATACAGTCACTACTTAGCTCTGGAAGTTACTAAGGAGCATTATCCAATACTTTTATGTAAAAATCGTATATATTTCATAAGTTCTTCAGTCTTCAAACACACATGTGCACATGTGTACACAGTATATTGAACTTAAACACAGTTGTATTTTGTCGGGGTTTATTTTTCCTGGTATACTATCCTTGATTTCATTTTAGATATCAGTACGAGGTATATTTGCTATTTTAAAATGTTGTGATTTTCTTTATTCAAGTGGTTTGAACAGGTCATATCTTGCTGCTTTTACAAATCTGGAGCTTGTAAATATCAGTTTCACTGAGTCATTCTCTACATAGTTTACAATGAGCAATGTCCCTGGAAAAGAAAAATTATTGTTCTTACTCTATATGCCTGTTAATATAATAATGTATTTCTGTCTGCTGGTCAAGGGAAATCAGTGTTTGGGTTTTTTTATTGTTGTTTTCATCTTTAATCCATGTAAGTTTCTTGCTATTCTTTACCCTGCATATTTTACTAGAGTTCACAGTAATCTAAAGCGATCATGAAGTAGTAAAGTATCTTTATTAATCAAAGACTTTGACATTCTTACAAGCCTTTAATCATATTTTTTAATAAAGCAAAATTGGTTGGATTTTAAAGTATTTCCCCATTGTGTTCTTTTGGTTAATAATATTTTGGTTGAGAGAGAAGTTGGATAGCAAAGGAGTATTTTGTTAGCCATTTCCATTAAATATCAACCTGGAAATAAAGAAATTCAGAAATGCTAATGTGATTTAATGGTGGATTAAAGTTAATGGAAATATAGTATTTACATAACCTTTTCTAAATTTATTTACATGAAAGGAAGTATGATAGTAACTTGAAAGCATAAAGAGTAATACTATCAACATAAGTTGTAATGTCTTGTTAAAGACAAGGTACTTAAAGGTTGGCTTGAGGAACAGCAGGAACGTCTTCAATTTCAAAAATTTCAGTGGAACTTGGATCAAACTTTTCAGTACGTTTTATTCTACAGAGCAATTCATTTGAGCCCATTAAGTCAAGAGCAATGGTATATTTCTTTGTATCAATCTTGTCCCATCCCATATCTTTGGATATAAAGTATGTCGAGAATGAAAACATACTTAGAAGATTATTATTTGTCCCACATCAGAGAGATTTTCTTTGATCAAAAATAATTAAACAGGATAATATTCATGTGTGTGAATATATGTATGTGTGTATATATGTATATGGATATATCTTTCTAATGTTTTTTTTTCTGGAATTTTTCTAACCATTGGAATTATTATCTGCAGTAATAAATGCCAGTAATTGTGCATCCACTGGATGGCAGTGTGGTAACATTTCATGATGTAATAAGTGATTTACAACGTTATTGGTGTTGTGCATTTCCTTAGGGCTCACCACTTTGATGGAATGCTTTATTCTTCTGATTTAAAGGGTAAGAAAAGTAGGTTATTATGGATGGATAGAAAGTTGTAATAGATGGGGATAGTAGTTTAGGTCCAGGTTCCTAGACAGTACACAGGAAGGAGAATTGGTAGAGGGCGATTGCTATGAGTTTGTGTTGTTGAGGTGTTTTAGAGGTGAGTACAGACATTGTTAACTACTTGTCCAATGCCCAGGTCAAGAAGAGAAGAGATCTCCCCTTCCTTTAAGTTTTTATAAAACCCTCCCCCCATGTCACATGTACTTGTTTCACTGTATTATAGTAATTTGTATGTATCTCTGATATGACTGACTTATCTAATTCTTAGAGGATAGAATTGAACTGAATAAGCTTTTCTTTTTAGAATGTCTTGACTGTAATAGACATAAAGTTAATATTTGAATAAATAAAGATAAGTTTTAAATACACTATTAGATACTAAAGTAAAAGGTCTAGAAGAAAGCATATGTTTTCATTTTGCATGGAGATTATATTTATTGTTAAGAATAGTTACTTCACCATTTCTTTCTACTCAAGTATATCTAATTTCTTATTTTCTATGTTTTAAAATGTAGATTTATAAATGGGATTTAAATTGAGGGTGTAGCAGTGTATATGTAATTTTACAAATTTAAGAAGAGCAGTATTTAGCAAGGTGAGTCTGTGATAGTTGGCATTTTATATTACCTGGTAAGCAATTCTCAACTTTATTTAATGGATATACAGGTTGGGTATCCCTAATCTGAAAATCCAGAATTTTTTGAGTGCTGACATGATACTCAAAGTGCTCATTGGAGTACCCATTGAAGCATTTTGGATTTCAGATTTCCAGATTAGGGATGCTCAACTGGTAAGTATAATATGAAAATCCAAAATACTTCTGGTCCTAAGCATTTCAGATAAAGGATACTCAAACTGTACTTAATCTATATATTAAAGAGTGTTATGAGATACAACACATATTCCCATATGTAAACATCTCAGGATCAGTGATCCAAAAAAATATAAGTTTTGCCATCTTAATAGTAGCTTGTTTATGCCAGCAGTGAAGAAGCCTGGAGAGTGAGTGGTGAAGGCATTTTCCAGAGCTTGTTGAGAATCGAGTATTTTCCCTAGCAAGAAGTGGCCCAAAGCCTGGAAGAAGTGGTAGTCAGTCGGTGCTAGGTCTGGTGAATATGGTGGATGACAGAGTTTCCAAGTCCAGCTGCTGTAGTTTGAGCAGCATGGTTTGTGTGACATTGTCTTGCAAAAGGATTGGCCTCTGTTGACCAGTCTCGGCTGCTTAATCGCAAGCATCCTCATCATTTCGTCCATTTAGTTGCAGTAGACATCTGCTGGAATCAATTGACCAGGTTTCTTGAAGCTGTAGTGGATAACACCAGCACTGGACCACCAAACAGACACCATTAGCTTTTTTTGTTGAATATTTGGTTTTGGACTATGTTTCTGCACTTCTTTATATAACCACTGTGCTTGCGATCATCTAAAAGAATCTGTTTTTCATCATACATAACAATACGGTATGGAAATGGTTCACCTTTATATCGTGACAGCAAAGAAAGGCAAGCTTCAAGACGATTTCTTTTCTGATAATCATTTAATTCATGCAGTACCCATCTATCCAGCTTCTTTACCTTGCTGATTTGTTTCAAACGGTCCAATACTGTTGGATTAGCAATGTCAGACCTTGCTGCTAATTCATGCATAGGTTGACATGGATTCGCTTCCACTACAGCTTTCAGCTCATCATTATCCACCTTGGTCTCAGGTTGCCCATGTGGCTTATTTTCAAGATTAAAATCACTAGAACAGAACTTCTCAAACCATTGACGATGTTTCAAGCTGTCTGCGCTGCATTGGTTCCACAACAGAACTCATATTTGAAAATAACACAAATTTTTGACTTATCAGTGGTTCGACAAAAATTGCTCTAAGAAAAAATAGGAAGATAATCACAAGCCAAAACCTGCGTTTGAAAGACTGAGGATGTACCTTCACAATAAAAATAAAACAAGAAGTGTCAAAGTGAAATGTCAAGAGATATCAACTGTCAAACTTAGTACTTAGGGAAATCAGACATTTCATGCTTAATAACCTAATATTGAGAACTTGCCTGTTTCTATTAGTTCAGCTTTATTTGACATTAACCTATGATTACCAAGTAATACCAATTAAAGTCCCACCTGGCCTTTTTATTTTGTGAGGTTGACTTTTTCCTGAACTCATGTCCATCACTCTTATTATGAACTTGAACTCTAGCGCACCTGCCTCTATATGAAGTGTTTTCTTCTTTACTAATGGACAATAAATGTCTATGCAAAGTTGCATGAAAGTGTTGAATTGAGAATATTATCAGGCTCACTCTTCTCTTTTTGATTATGTCTGGAAAAGAACTTTAGCAGATGCCTAAGAAAAAATTTCATCTGTAGTTACCAAACAAGTGATTGCTGAAATTTTTACATTACCAAGCAAAATATGATCCCATTTGAAGAGAGAATACAAATATGAATATGACTATGAATGTGTATATGTGTGCCCACTATACCACTATCCTATACATGGTGTATAGTGTACAGAAATGCATGCTGTGACAATTTGCTATTCCTAAATATACCCCCAGGTTTTTTGGTAAGAGTCGTTTATTTTGTAAAAACTATACTAAATATTTATAAAATTATTGTTGTCATTGTACACTTTAAAACATCATTACCAATGAATTGAATGAAGTCAGTTTGATCCGTAGTGAAGAGGTTAGAGGCAGGAGTGTACTTCTCAATTACTGAACCAATACTGCCATTTCTAGGGGCAGAGTCTTTTAGACGTGTGCTTTGTCACCTGGTCTTTATTTTTTGTAGAGATGAGGTCTCACTGTGTTGTCCAGGCTGGTCTTGAACTCTTGGCCTCAAGTGATTCTCCCAAAGTGCTGTGA
>NW_012148075.1:586545-605745 GCF_000956105.1 Propithecus coquereli
TATAAAAATGTACAAATAACCTTTATAAATGGAATAATTTTTACATTAACTTATTTCAGATGGGCTTTATCTTCATTTCTAATTAATTTTTAGTTACAGTGATTTCAAATACTTCCTCTCTGATCATTTGGTGTAATCGTGGTCTGTGAACATGTGACCCCAAAACAGTCTTTTACACAAATTGTAACCTCCCCAATTTGCCTATTCATTTAGATTGACATTAATTCAATTTAGATGAGAATACTTTAGTATACTCAGTGCCAAGAACAAATAGTTTTCCTTTATGAGACTCTAAATTCAGTAAATGGTCTGCTTTATGGCTTGATTTCTATGTATTTACCTCTTTAATCACAGAAAACTTGGTGGACATTTGAATTTTTTGTGTTACTCATATGTACTATACAAACAGTATCATGAGACCATAAAAAAGTATGAAGTGCTTGAGAGCTTTTGAGACAATAGCAGGTATTTATATATGCTGGTGGTATTAAGTCATTCATGTTTTGGATTAATGCCAATAGGAAATGTGTCTACTTAATTTTACATATATATATTAGGTAGCTTCTTGGGTTGTGTCAATAATTACTAATGATAGATGGAAACAAACTTGATTCCACTTGCAGGAAAGGAAAGCAGCACAAGTCTGTTATAAATATTCTACAAAATAAAGTATTTTAAACAATATTTTTAAAAGTTAACACAATATTCATAATTTATAATGTGTGGTTAACAAATACACATCAAATAAAATAACCACTTAAAGATTCAATTTTTAAAATTCAGTTAAAATTTTGCTAAAAAATTAAGATTTATCTGTGTACTTGTGCTTTTGAGTACTTCATGGTAGTAGTAAATTATCCTTGTTTCCTATTTTGTCTTTATAGCATATAGCACTTTCTACATTGTGGGTTTAATATTATCCATGCAGATACCTTTTGTGGGATTCCAGCCAATCAGAACAAGTGAACACATGGCAGCTGCAGGTATGAAGAATATATATTTTTTTCCTACTAAAGAATATGTGAATGTGTGATTAGCCAGTCTTCCAAGGGAATGACCTTTTTTTATTATTTTGGTGGTGGTGGTGGTGTTTAATTTTCAACAACCATCACCTCCAATTTAAACTGGTCACAATTATGGGAGATTTGTGAACAAAAATTTATCAGATTCTCAGTGCAAGTCCCATGACCCATAGGAAGTCCATCAGTATTTATTTTATTTGTAACATTTAAACATTGATATTATGTAAATATCAGTATACGTAACTTTCTGAGGTGGCATTCCATAGAGTTTATCATCACATTTTCAGTGGGGCTTGAACCACTCGCCAAAATATTTACAAACCACTACCTTATTGTTATATAGCACTTTAAAATCTGTGAAATGCTTTTATTTACATTTCTGATTTGATACTATCGATTTACCAAGTCATAATTTCAGGCACAGAGAAATGTATATTTAGTTTTCAGTATACAATAATGAATAGCAATGTCTATGTAGTTACACAATCACCTGACTGTATTTATGCATATGCACCTGCTACATTTCCTGAAATCTAAATCTTTGATAACACTTATTTGACCATTCTATAATGGACTTTTAAAACAACTCTTAAGATTAAATTTATTTTTAAAAATCAGTACTCCAGATGGTTGAGGGTTCTCACATCTTCTTTGTATAAAGTTTTACGTTTAGCAGTTTTGTATCATGCATGTTTTGTATATTTTGATAATTAAATACTTAATCTTATTATTGCTTTAATTTTATCTTAGCACTCATCTTTATATTTACTAATGTAGGGGAGAAAAGATTAGTATCTTTTCCTCACCTCCTATCACAAGGTTCATGGCTGAGATCCCTGTAACGGAAGACAGATTAACAAGAAGAAAGCATACAAATTAACTTAATACAAGTTTTACATGACACAGGAGCCTTTCAGAAATGAAAATCTAAAGAAATAGGGAGAACTTTTTTTTTATGCTTAGATTTGATGAAGAGAGGACAGTCATGTAGAAGTATTATTGGACAGAGGCGGGTATGATCTAATGGTGATAAACTGGGGAGAGTTTAACAAGGCCTGTTCGTTCAGATTCTTCATGGTGTCTCTGTGTCTTCATTCCTCTCCTCTGGATATAGGGGGGATCTTCTCTGGAATGAGGATCTTATAACCTACTTAGAAAAAGGTCAGAGAATTCTTTTATAGCCTACTTCAGGGGAGAACAAAGAGAAGGTCAAAGAGACCCCAGACCTTCCTGCTTCTGCTGTTTTCTCAAATGCCAAGGTGCCATATTTTGGGATAGTGTGTCCTGAACCCCAACACTAATTTAGAATCTTGCCCAAGTGTGTAATTAAGATCACATCCTATCACTCCATTATAAACAGTAACTATGTATCAGAATTCTCTTGATCTCCAAATCACTTGTCTCACTCAGCAAAGCAAATTTTAGGATTGTTTTTTAATGATGTTTTTATTCCTCCCCCCTCCCCCACCAAACGTCACTAAAATACAGGGGAAAGGGAGGAACTTAATGTGTTTAAAATGGGCTTCGGTCAAATGGGATTTTTTTTCTCGCCTGGTACACATATGGGGAGTTTGATCATTTCAAAAACTATGTAATAGAATTTGGAGGTGTATTAATTGGTTGGTTAACTGTCATTTGACAATGGAAATGTTGACTAGATGAAATAATTAGTTTTTGGTATGAATGGTATAGGCAGTATTCTAAGAAGTTCTTTGAAATGGAAGTTTTTAAATGGCCTTGGAAAAGTGCTTTGTTGATTATATGATCCTTTTCTTTAACTAGGTGTTTTTGCATTGCTGCAAGCTTATGCTTTTTTGCAGTATCTGAGAGACCGATTAACAAAACAAGAATTCCAGACCCTTTTCTTTTTGGGTGTATCACTAGCTGCAGGTGCTGTGTTCCTTAGTGTCATCTATTTGACTTATACAGGTAGGTGTCATCACCTGTAGGATATGAATCTTGCCTCTAGATTACTATTCAAAAAGGAAGTCTTTTACAAATATTTTACATATTCCATTTATCCTAGTAGGTCAGATACTATAGTTATATTCTGTATACACAATGTAAAAATAATAGTCAAAGTTTCTAAAATCTGAATAGCAATACTATAAAGTGTGATTTTTTTTAAACAGTTGACAAGTAAAGTATGTTAATTTACGTTAAACTTAAGACAAGTGTCTTAATTTTGCTACTTCAGGCTCTGATAAATCCACTTTTAAACATCCTTCTTTTGCTGGATGAATAGGGCAAAACTGTAAAAAAAAAAAAAAATTCAGACTTTCTAATATTAACCTACTATATGGTTGCCGTCTCTCACGTGCTCGCCCCCTCTTCCTCTCCACGTGGCTCCCCTTTTAAACAGTCAGCCAAATCAGTTTCTATCTACTCCTGGATTCTAAGTTACTCTCTAACTCTGACTTTACTAGTCCTTAGAAACAAGTCAAATTCTTTCTAAAGTTATTCCATCTGTCAAATGAATGTACCAGCCTAGCTCATAAAATCATGAAGGACTGACAAAAGTAAAAGGCACGAGTGTTTAAAAATCATCTTTATAATTTATCTGGTTGGATCCGGCATACTGGATCAGGTTGTTTAGATACCCCCTCCCTTTTTTTTTTCTTTTAACTGATGCAGTGTCGTTTAAAAGCCTTAGGCTTATTTTACTTGTCAACTAGAAGCTTAAGAGAGAATTAGAAAACTTTCGAGAATTTTCTCTATCAACATAAGTTGTGTTTCTCTGGAAAGGGGTTCTCGTGGATATTGTTTTTATTTGATCACTACATTATTTTATCTGACTGCCATCCATGTGAAATGGGTTCGCACCTGTAAAAGAAAACTGAAATTCTTTGAATGTTAGCTTACGTCAATCCATAATTAACAATTAATATAAAAGCAATAGAAGATTTACAAAATAAAGATGCAGAATAATTTCCTCTGTGTTTTTCCTTCCAAGGTTACATTGCACCATGGAGTGGCAGGTTTTATTCATTGTGGGATACTGGGTAAGTACGGTTATGTTAGTTGGCCTCGTATTTATTAAAATATTCTTTCCTTCGTTTTTATCTGTATTGTCAGTACTTCAGTTAGTACTTGGGCAACATTTCTAAAGTACCTAGGATATGCCATTTTAATAAATGTTGAATTCCTTATATTTTATCTTTGTTATAATACCTGTTATAAAATGTAAGTCTTATATTTCTGTTCTACGTGGGCAACTCCTTAGTTTGTCAAAATATTAAGGTAACCTTTGTGCAATTTAAAGATTGATTTTGTTTTTAGTAATGTAAAGTTTCCATCTTTTAGTAATATTTAATTTTTAATTAAGGATAGGTGCTATCTTATAAATCCGTATACCATAGATATGAAGAAAATTTAATTTTTTTCTAATATCACATGATCTAAGTTTCTTAGTTTTGCTTTGTGCGTGTGTGTGTTGTTTTTTTTTTTTTAAATCCGTGAAACACATTTGCAGCAGTCCCTAAGCTTTTTGGCACCAGGGACTAGCTTCTTGGAAGATGGGTTTTCAACGGACTGGAGCAGATGGGGTGGGGTGGGGTGGGGTGGGGTGGGGTGTCGCTGAGGGGGCTGCAGAGCTCAGGTGCCGACGGGAGGCCTGTTTCCTAACAGGCCACAGACCGGTATCTGGCTGCAGCCTGGGGGTTGGGGACCATAACATTAGAGGATATCTGTTGCATTTTTTAGAGTACTATTATAAAATCAGTTAATTTAAAAAATTGGTCTTAAATTAGACAACTAGTTCAATAAAACTTTTTGGCCCTAAAATTTTTTCCTGGACATCAGAAAATATCTGTGGTTGATACTCTGCCCTTCTCTCCTGTTCTGCTGTTCTGTCTTATTATGCCCCAGGTGGCCCAATAAAACCAATTTATTGAACAGGCATGCTTTCTGATGCCAGAAGGGCTCATGTCCAGGTCTAATTAAAGGGCATAAATAAGAAAATTATGTGTGAATGACTAGAGCTAACATTTAGACATATACTTCAAGAGTTTAGCCTATAGATCACCAGAGAATTTGAAGGAAAGCCCCAGTTGTAGACAGTTATTCTGATTAGGTTAAATTACTAGGTTACCTTATGGTCTGTTACACTTTTGCTTTCTAAACTTTGACTACTTTGGAATCTCAGGGTGTTTCAGGAATAATTCATCCTCACCTGCCTCCATGCCATGTCCTTGTCAAGCAAGGCATTGTGTAAGAAAGGTATAATTACTGAGTAAGGTATATCTGCTGCAGGTTGAGTACCCAAAATCTGAAAAGCTTTTTGAGCTCCAGTAGTGATGCTCAAAGGAAATGCTCATTGGAGCATTTCGGATTTTCAGATTAGGGTGCTGAACCAGTAAGTATAATGCAAATATTCTAAAATCCAAAATACTTGTTGTCTTGAGCATTTCAGATAAGGATGTTCAACCTGTAACGATAAGTCCAAAAGATAGTGAGGCTTGTTGATGGCAACATGGAAGATGCTGACTTAAACTGCAGAACAAATTCTTATTAGAGCAAAGATTTTTGGATTAGAAATCACAGCCAACAATTTTTGATGGGCCCTAGTAATTCTTACAGAGGACATATTCGTTTTAGTTTTATTGATGTGGACCAAACGTTTATTTTCAGTATAGCTGGTTACATCGGAATGTACATTTAAACAAGAAGGGGTGGGGAGTAGGAACCGTATCTACAGTCAAAGAAAATTTCTTCATCTAAAAGGAGCTTCTGTTTTATCACTTAATTGTAAATATTAACTTTTTTAATACCAGGTATGCAAAAATACACATTCCAATTATTGCATCAGTGTCTGAGCATCAACCTACGACTTGGGTATCTTTCTTCTTTGATCTACATATTCTTGTATGTACCTTCCCAGCAGGCCTATGGTTCTGCATTAAAAATATCAACGATGAAAGAGTATTTGGTAAGAGGTTTTTTAATGAAAACTTTGATTTGTAATAATTATTTTCCTTTTTGAGATTTTTCACTTTAAAGTTTTGTTTTTCTTTGACTCTGTATATTCAAGATAAATTTTCTCCTGTATTTTACATAGGTGTATAACCAAGAAAAATTAATTGAATTTGTATTATATATATTTTAATTATTAGCTGTTTTAATTTAGGACTGGTATATATATTTTGCATTTAATTTATTATGGTTTCTGAGAGGTTAATGTTAACATTATAGTCTGGTTGAGAATTGAAAATTATAACTTTGTTGACAATATAGTCTTAACTTTATTTTCTAATTTAGATTTGATTAAGAAGTAGTTTTCAGGGACATTCATCATCCAGGTTTCATAGCAAAGTACATTTTATGATGTATATAATGGAATAAGGATCACCTTTCAGTAAACACCCTCTTCATTGATAGATTTGTGTATGTTTCCAACTAATAAGATTTGAAATACAAAATATTTGAAAACCAAGTGTTTAGGATCTGGTATTTAAAATATAAATGGACAAAATAAACCAAAGGCTTCTACATGATATAATAGTCATCACAAGAAGTATGCTGTGGCTGTTTTGCATATGATAAAAACTGAAGCTGAGAAAAGCTTTCTTACATGCATAGGATCACACAAGCCAATAATTTATAGTACCAGCACTTGAACTTGTACAAATATGGGGCCTGTACCATGAGTGACACCTCAGGTTACTATTCCAGAGTGGAGTCAAGAGAGAATAAATAGCACCTGCATGAGTTCTTACTAAAGAATGACACACTCATTCTTCTCTAGTTTATGTAGTCTAATGGACTCTGGATACGGTCATGTTAATACTGCATCATTCAAAAAGATTTAACTTAAACATATGCCCACCTCATGACTCAACCGTCCCATTCCTATACATATATCCAAGAGAATTGAGTGCAATATATCCATCAGGGGACATGTTTAGGAATGCACATGGTAATTTTATCCATAAGAGTTCCTAAATAGAAATATTCCAAAGGTCATCAGCAGTAGAATAGATAAATAAATTTTACATATTTGTACAATGGAATAAACACAGCAATTAATAAGAGAACAGTATGGGTAAATAAAAGAAGCCAATACAAAAGAGAACACTTATATGATTCCATTTCTGTAAATTTCAAGAATAAGGAAAACTAAATATTTTAGAAGTCTTAAGTAGTAGTTACCTTTTTTATAGGGGAGCGGCCAGTTATTGAATGAGAAGAGTCATGGGGAGGTACAAAAATGTTCTATATCATTATAATGGGTGGTCATTACATAGATGTATACATATATACAAGTTCATTGAGTTATACACTTAAGAATATGGTGTGATAGATATATTTTTTAGTCAGTAAAAAAATTTTAATTAGCATCAGATGAGATAGGAGCTCAGATGACTCATCGACTTTGTAAAGTAATAGCCTTTAGCCAGAAATGGTAGAGGCTTTTCCTGTGGTTAGCATATTATCTAGAAGGCTCTGGCTATTGAAAATTTGTTTCAAATTTTTTGTAAAGTTTCTTGACAGTAACTTTACAGGTTTCTCCTTTGAGTAATAACTTATGTTCTTCTCATCCCATTCTTGCTTTAAAGCAGGCTTTATGCCAGATATTGGCAGTGGCTTTTCATAGACTTTATTTGAATCTATAAATTTGCTGTACCTAATGAGATAATACACAAAATGTTTTCATCTGTTAGCTATGGATTTTATAATATATGATGCTATTGACAAATAATGAATTAAATCTAATTCCTCATAACTATTAATATAATTAAATTATCATCTGCATTTTTCTAAACTGTTGATGTGTAGGTTTTAGTCGACACTAGTTATAACTTCTAAATATAGACTGTTAATCACTTGGTCAATATTATTAATTTAGAAATAGTTGGGTCTTTTGTGAGACATTGTGTACTACTTTTAGATTTGTTTTATGCTGTGATATTAAATATCTAGTTTAGTTTCCTGTGAACGTTTTTTTTCCGAAGTGTTATAAGAGAACTTGTCTTTGCAGTTGCTCTGTATGCAATCAGCGCTGTCTACTTTGCTGGAGTGATGGTGCGGCTGATGTTAACTTTGACTCCAGTTGTCTGTATGCTGTCTGCAATTGCCTTCTCAAATGTTTTTGAGCACTATTTGGGGGATGACATGAAAAGGGAAAATCCACCTGTGGAGGACAGCAGTGATGAGGATGACAAAAGAAACCCAGGAAATTTGTATGATAAGGTGGGGAATTTAAGGCCTTCAAAAATTTTTTGTGCTTTACTTAATTTTTCCACCACAGTAAGAATTTTTCATATTAAGAAATGTAATTAACTGAGGATTTAGACAAACTGTGGCATTTCTAGTTGATCTCCACTGTTTGCCTCAAAATTTTAATCCTGATTGGTCTTTTAGCTTAAAGTAAGAAAATGGAATGTAATCAGAGAGGGAATTCTTATTTCTTTTTTGTTTTTTTGTTGTCTAAATACTTAAGGCTTATTAAAATACCCTCTCATTTTTGAGAGCAGAAACTCAATACTCTAGTAAATTACTTAAGATTTGGCGCTGTAAATCCCTTGAAACCATGTGGACTAGTGCTTATCAGGGTCCATTATTCAGTGTAAACTTTTTAAATACTTGAAAGATGTTTGAAAATGGTACTTGGTTAATTGAATAGTAAAGGGAATAAAGTACCACTTGAAAAAAGCCTGCAAAAGGTAACTGGCTGCTACAATGTAATTGATTTTTAAGCTATAGTCTCTTGGTTGGCATAAGTGTGAAAGCACTTGTCTTGGTTTGCTACTTGAATATGTACCAATAAACAATGAAACTTCCTAACGTAGTTACTAACTTATAAATTCTTTCTTTCTTTACTATAAGATCAATATAATTCATAAAGATTTATGTTAATAAAACACATACCTGCTTTTGTGTTTGTTGTTATATTTTGGTTTTTGTTATTACTTTGTGGTTTCTTAACTAGCCTTGTAATTTAGAACTTGTGACTTCTGTTAGTTCTTCTGGTTTTTGGTGGAGTTTTTTGTATCTTTAAGGTAATCTTACTTTTAACAAGTCTGTTGGCTTTAGAGTTGGAAATTGGAAGACAGATTCTTTTAATGTAGCTTTTTTCCTGTACTAAAAGTTCTACATGGTCTGGACTATAGTTGGACATTGCCATTTGCAGGATGCACAATCAAGATTTTATAAGGATTTATATATTAGGATTTTATATCTCCAGAAAGAGACCATTTAGTTATCTCCCTTTTTTCTGTTTATTTTTTGTTTTTTTGTTTTTCCCAAGAGAAGAGAGTGTCTTGCTATGTTGCCCAGGCTGGTCTGGAACTCCTGGCCTCAGGCCATCCTCCCACCTCAGCTTCCCAAGTGGCTGGGATTACAGGCATGCAACACTGTGCCCAGCTCCTCCTTTGTATTTAATTAAAACATAAGAACAACTGGGTTTCCAAGCAGCTTCTTACTGGAGATATTATTTTGATCTCTGAGCAGCTCCTGGATTTGGTATATTCCCAGGAAAACTTATGATTTTCATTTGACTTGAGAATCTACTTTGATTTTTAGAAAAACATTTCATTACCCACAGACGGATATCTGATGTTTATACATTTTCCAAGTCATAGAGTTAAATTGATAAATTAACATTCTCCAAACTTTTTCCCTTAATGCAGCAGTCCCAACCTTTTTGTCATTGGCGGTGGGAGAGGGAGGTTTTGGGATGATTCAAGTGCATTATATTTATTGTGCACTTTATTTCTATTATTACATTGTCACTTGCCACTCACTGATACGGTTTTAATATGAGTCTGCAAGCAATTGACTTATTACGGTCTCTGTGCCGTCAAACCTCTCTGCTAATGATAATCTGTGTTTGTAGCCACTCTCCAGCACTAGCATCACCGCCTCAGCTCCACCTCAGATCATCAGGCATTAAATTCTCGGAAGGATCGTGCAACATAGATCCGTCGCGTGCGCAGCTTACAGTAGGGTTTGTGCTCCTGTCACAGTGTAATACCGATGCTAATCTGACAGGAGGCAGAGCTCAGGCAGGGATACAAGCAATGGGGAGTGGCTATAAATACAAATGAAGCTTCGCTTGCTTACCTGCAGCCCCATTCCTAACAGGCCACAGACGTGGTACTGGTCCGGGGATTGGGGACCACAGCCTTAATGTATCTTGATGAAGCAAATCAAATGGCAGATTTGTCTGACCAGTTTTTTGAACCTTCAGGCAGGTAAAGTGAGGAAACATGTAACTGAACAGGAAAAAACTGAAGAGGGATTAGGTCCAAATATAAAAAGCATTGTCACCATGTTGATGCTGATGCTATTGATGATGTTTGCAGTCCACTGTACCTGGGTCACAAGCAATGCCTACTCCAGCCCAAGTGTGGTCCTGGCCTCTTACAATCACGATGGGTAAGAAAATAATTTGGCTACAAAAGGATTTTATACCTATACTTTTTTTCTTTCTCTGAAAAGATAGAATGTTTTTTGTGAGGCTCCGCATTTGAATCTACCTCGGGTTTTTTTGGACTCTTCCCCCACCTTTGATGGATGGATAGCAATTATTGTATTTCATGCTCTTTTCCAAAATTTTTCTGCATGCGTAATCATATACATTAGTTCTTCTCAACATGTGGTCTTTGAACACACAGCATCATTATTATCATGAAACTTGTGGAAAATACAAGTTCTTGACCCCACTCTGAGCTTACTGAATCAGAAACCTGAGGATGGGACCCAGTAATCAGTGGTTTTAACAGGCCCAGGTGATTCCAGTGCAGCTAAAATTTAAGAACCACTGATTTATATTAATATATTGCCTTGACTCTCAAATTCTGCTTCACTTGAGAGCTTATTTGACTTGCACAGTATAGACCCTACCCCAGAACTACTGAATCAGAATCCGCTTTTTTGTAAGATATGAAGGTGATTTGTATGCATATTAGTTTGAGAAGGGCTAGTCTAATTTTTCATTGTTTTATCTATAGAGGCTTTTAACTACCATATTTAAAATGTGAAATTATTTAGCAGTTTATTACCTCAAGATTTTAAGTTACCCTCTTCACATTTGTAATTTCTCATTTAAGAGAATATTGTGCCATTCTTTTCAGCACCAGGAATATCTTAGATGATTTTAGAGAAGCTTACTTTTGGCTAAGGCAAAATACAGATGAACATGCCCGAGTGATGTCTTGGTGGGATTATGGCTATCAGATAGCTGGAATGGCTAATAGAACTACTTTGGTGGATAATAATACCTGGAATAACAGCCACATAGCACTGGTAAGTACTTGATTAAAAGTAAATATTTACTACTTAGCAATCAGACTTTACTTGTGACTAAATAGGAAAAATGTGGGTGAAAACTACTCTCTGCTGAATTATCAAAATACTTCTTTACACATGCATTCAATAAAGTGAGTTCAAGATATGCTTATTTATTTTGTTTTTAAGAATGGTATTTCCCTATTTAAGTATCATTCAGAATTGTAGGCTGATTTCTGGTAGATTTCATGATATATTTAACTTACTGGAGAATTAGGCAAAATCTGAAACTTTTGAAATATTTGGCTTACATTTTTCATTTTATAAACTAAGAAAATAATTTGCAAATATGTAAAATAAATGCACTGTATTCTATGGATATGCAAATTATGTTCCTCTGTTAGTGTTGTAGCTAATCATCAGATGTCTGCTAGACTGGAGAGAAAAAATGTATGTGTTAGCAAGGTCACGGGCCAGAACTTAATTATTAGCAAAATACTAGAACATGTATTCTGATTTTGACATTTGAACTATAAATTGGTTATATAGTAGATAAGATGTTCATAAAGCTCAATAAATTTGTTGGATTCGTAGGAAATCGTTTTTACAAAAAAGAATTCCGTGTAAATCAAACTCTTGAGATGAATTCCATCTTGAAGTAAAAATGTACATTCATTTTTATTAATATATTATAGGAATAAGTACAAACATTCTCATTTTTTTATTTTATAGGTGGGAAAAGCTATGTCTTCTAATGAAACAGCAGCCTATAAAATCATGAGGACTCTGGACGTAGATTATGTTTTGGTTATTTTTGGAGGTGTTATTGGCTACTCTGGTGATGACATCAACAAGTTTCTCTGGATGGTTAGGATAGCTGAAGGGGAACATCCAAAAGACATTCGGGTAAGAAACTCAATAATTCCAGGTGTGTGAAAGATAATTCATGGTGTCCAAGTAATTCTCTTATCTTGCTAATTGCATTGTATTTGTTTTCATCATCCTATCCCCAAATTAGGTTCTTACTCTGACTTTACTCTAGGTTAGTATGAAATGTCCGATTTCCTTAAGTACTGTTTGACAGTTGATATCTTTGACATTTCATTTTGACACATCTTGTTTTATTGTGAATGTACATCCTCATTCTTTCAACCGCATGGTTTGGCTTGTGATTATTTGTCAAATTTTTTTTTAGAGCAATTTTTGTGAAACCATGGATGAGTCAAAAATTCATGTTATTTTCAAATATGAGATCCATCGCGAGACAAGTGCTGCAAAGACAGCTTGAAACAGCAACTAAGTGTTTGAGAAGGATGTGGCTAATGATTGAGAAGTTCCATTCTGGTGATTTTAATGAGCCACATGGGTGACCTGAGACCAAGGTGGATAATGATGAGCTGAAAGCTGTACTGGAAGTGAATCCATCTCAGCCTACACATGAATTAGCAGTAAGGTTTGACTTTACAATTCCAGCAATATTGGACCATTTGAAATGGGCAAGGTAAAGAAGGTGGATAGATGGGTACCTCATGAATTAAACAAGCATTGGAAGAGAAATTATCTCAAAGCTTGCCTTTCTTTGCTGTCATGACATAAAGGCGAACATTTCTATACCGTATTGTTATGTACGATGAAAAATGGATTCTTTTTGACAATCGCAAGTGTTCAGCACAATGGTTGGATAAAGACAAAGTGCTAAAACACAGTTCAAAAGCAAATATTCTTCAAAAAACAGTAATGGTGTCTGTTTGGTGGTCCAGCACTGATATTATCCACTGCAGCTTCATGAAACCCGGTCAGCTCATGACAGTGGATGTCTACTGCCACCACTTGGATGAAATGATGACGTCGTTTGCCATTAAGCAGCCGAGATTGGTCAATAGAGATGGGCCAGTAGTCTTGCAAGACCACATGTTGCAAAAAACAACACTGTTCAAACTACAGCAGCTGGACTTGGAAACTCTCTGTCATCCAACGTGTTCACCAGAGCTTGCACCAACTGACTACCACTTCTTCCAGGCTTTGGACCGCTTCTTGCAAGGAAAAATATTCAGTCTTCAACAAGCTGTGGAAAACGCCTTTGGTGATTTCATCACCATTTGTTCTCAGGCTACCGTTAAGATGGCAAAACTGTATGGATAGCTTAGGTGCATACTTTGATTAATTGTACTGCTTCCTGTTTGAAATATAATAAGCTGAACTTCTGATTCGAAATCGGACATTTCATATTTAATGATCTAATACCTGTTAAAGATGCTAGAAGAGTTTCCTGGATTTAAAACTTCAGAAGCTCAGACCTGGTACTTCCATTCTCCCCTGTGAAGCAATCCCGTGGCAAAACTTCTTGCTTTATACTTTTTCATATCCCTTCACTTCAGCTCTTTCTTTCCATTTCCATTGCTTCCACCCTAGTACTGATCCTTATGCTGGTAAACCTGAAATAGGACAATAATCTTGAAATTGTTATCTTTGCCTTGGTCTTGTTTCCTCTCTGAGGGCAATATGAAATTGATCATGTCACTTTTCAGCTTAAGAAACTTCAGTCAATTGTAGGAAAAGGCCTTGAAAACAGGCATGAGTTAGAACTAAAACTCTGTCAACTTGGTACTATGCATAAGTTACTTTTGGTCAGTCAGGATATATGCTTTGAGCACTAGGTATTGTTCCAGAATCTGTAGTTATAATGGTGATCAAGGCAGACTAGGTAATCACTAAGGTAGATGCCTAGAATAACTAATTCATAATACTGTTATAAGAATTTGTAGTAATGTAGATGAAGTTTCAGCCTAGTGACCGGTACAAAATAGATAACCTCTGGGATGAAGCATTGGTATAAAGTCCAAACTCCTTACCTTGGAATGCAAGCACCTTTATATTTTGCCTTCCTTTGATGGTTGGTTGTACCTCTTGTCAACTTTTTTCCACTCACCCGATCTACTCTATCCCCAGAAAACTGGCCTGTGATTTCTTTTCTTGGCTTACCTGACACATATGTTTTTACTATTCCCTTTCTTGGAATACCTTCCCTACCCCAGACTTGTTCCCTCTCCAGAAGCCCTTTCCTCATATACCCATGTCCTGTAACATTATCAAATCACTTAGCCATGATTTGTAGTTAGATTCTGTCTTCTCTCTCCCACTAAGTTGCAAACTCCTAGAGGTTGGGCATCCAGCATTGTGCTTTACGTGATTAAGACACAAAAGATAAGAATAATTTGCCACTGATCCAGAATAAAAGGCTCTTTGGGAGAAAATGTGTGCACATGTGTGTCATTTGACAGGGATGAAGTAGAGGAAAGCCTCAGATTTCCTGGTCAGATGTAAATGCTGTAACATTTCCTCTTAACTGTGTATTAATAAACATTATTTCCTTGTATTAATTTTCTGAAACTTAATGCTCCCAGCATGTGATTTTCATTTGTGGATTTGCTTTAGCAGTGTTTAAAATGTGACATGTGATAGATCACTGTTTTCAAATATGTATTGAGCGTTTGTATATATATATAGAAATCCTAAATTTCTGTGCATTTTGAATTTATTATTTTTAAGCTTTGTGAATAAATATATTTATGTGGTTGAAAAATAAAGTATAAGAGGACATATAATAAAATTTACCCCCAAATAGAAAAAAAGTTGTTCCATAGTTAATAACAATGTACTATGTACTTGTAAATTACAAAGAGTAGATTTTTAAGTGTTCTCATTATCACAAGAAAATGAGTGTGGTAATGCATGTTAATTAGCCTGATTTAGCCATTCCACAATGCATACATATTTTAAAGCATGTACACCAAAAGTACATATAGATTTGTCAGTTAAAAAAATAGAAAAAGTCCCTGGTAGTCACAATTATTATTTTCTTGTGATTCTAATTCCAGCAAGGTATACACCCTGTTCACTTCACAATATATCTTGGCAATCTTTCCATATTAGAATATGGAGAGCTTCTTCATTCCTTTTTTAACATATGCACAGTGTGTTCCATTTTTTATGTGTGTGTACCATGATTTATTTAACCTATATCCCTATTAATGGGCATATAGGTGGTTTCCAGTTTTTTAGTCTTATAAACAATGATGTAGTAAATCACTATCTGCATTCATTATTTTGCCTATATGCAAGTATCTTTGTAGGATTAATTCCTAGACAAGGAATTTCTGGGTTCAAAATTATGTATTTTTTTAATCTGGAGTGCCAAATCGTCCTTGTAGAGGTTAATTTACAAGCTAACCCAGTAAAAATTACTACAGGAGTCTTCCAAATATTCTCTTCCTCCACTAAAGCTGATTTCAGAGTTCATGTGTAAAAACTTAGGACTAACATTGAGAAAAACTCTGAAAATGAGTAATGGGATGAGGATAGGATGGTTGGAGATAGCCAGCCCTACCTGGTATTAAACCATGATGTTGGTACCATTCTCTTTAAATTATTAAGGCTTTATAACATGGTTTAAAATCTGATGGGATTAATTTTTTTGAGAGGTAACTGAATATGGCTTTATGAAAATACCTCAAAAGCTGGTTCTTATGGGGAAATGAAAAGGGGAAACTATAGCTTTGAATGTGTTAAACTGAACTGACATAGAAACTTCTGGTTTCTTTCTTGTAGGAAAGTGACTATTTTACCCCACAGGGAGAATTCCGTGTAGACAAAGCAGGATCTCCCACTTTGTTGAATTGCCTTATGTATAAAATGTCATACTACAGATTTGGAGAAATGCAGGTTAGTTAAATAAGTTTTTCTATAATCTTTATTCAAAAAAATATTTTAAAAATAAGTTTTGTTTGCCTCTAGAAAACAGGATAATGATATTTTGATTGAGCTGTGTAGAGAAATTTGCTTATCTAGAGTTTTTTTTTCCACTGAATTTAGATTTCTGAAACTTCGTGAGAAATTAGGATAAAAAATTTAGATCAAGGACTTCTTTCCAAAATATTTATTAACACTAGGCTCAAATCCAACCTTTGCTTGCCATCCCACCTTTTGACCTCATGCTTTTGGAAGGCATTTTTCTCTCGGGGAGCGATGCCAGCTAGGAGGAAACAGTGTGGTCTTAGGTAGGTCACTTTGCCACTTGGTGGGGAAAGCTTATAATAAAGAGTTGAATTATATAGTCATTCAGATGCTCACTCTGTCTCTGCTCTCCATTACCACAGATAGCTAGAACTACCTGGGTCAGAGTTTTCTAGTAAATTAGAAGGATGTGGTAGAAAACCTTAAGTGTCTGCAAAGTGAGTAAATGTGCAAAGAGATATTGTGGCAGAAAGAAGGAACAATGGACTTGATGTCATAACACCAGTGTTGTAGATCAGGCTCTGTCAAGTCATGTAACCCTCAGACAATTTTTGTCCTCCCTGAACTCTAGCTGGTTCTTTTCTTCTCTGTAAATAATAGGTGTTGGACTGGTGACTTGATTCTTTAAGGAAACCAGAATATGTCACCCAAAAAATGCCTCTTTGACATAAAAATTTTTGAGCTGAAGGCAATTTAGAAGCAGCAAATGGAGGAAAAGCTCTCTCTGCCATATGACGTCTTTTCTGTCTAAAGACCAGACATAAATTCTCCTTTACTGGAGACAACCATATACTCTTAGCAGCCCAGAGAGGGCACCAGAGGAATCTGCAAAAAAACCTTACTCTATTAGTTTCTCCCATATATTTACCTTTCTACACTTTCCCACCTTGAAGGCCTAAAACTTCATTTTGTCCTGTCGTTTCTCCACAAATTTATTATTCTTTGTTGAACATGTTATATAAGCCAAAGTTCTAAGTCCCTGCTTTGAGTTACTTTTCATGAGGTTTCCCCTGTGTGATGTGCAGTGCACGTGTCCATAAATTTGTTTTTCTCTTGTTAATCTGTGCTTTGTGTCAAAGGTCTATCCTAAGTTATTACCTTCATACTAAGGTACCATATTGCTTGCTGGTTAAGAAAGTAGAGGAAAATTTTCTTATTTAATCACCAGTAATCAAGATAACTATTCAAACTGAAGGGCGTCTGTTTGGGCCCTTAATTTGTGAAACAAATTTTATCTTTTTATAAAATACAATCATGGCTGGTGTAGGCTAGAACACTCCATTGGTTTTCAGAAGAGTTTGCACATCACTCTGTTCCTGCTTATTGTGTTGCTTCAAGGTAGATTTGCACAATCAGGCATTCGTTTCCTCATTATTCACCTGAAATTACTCTGCAGCTGGCTTTAAAAAAAAAAAGGGAGCTGATAATCTAGATTTAGGTTTTTGAGTTTGGGTTTCTTTTGAAGGCCACTGCCTGGTCTCTAAACTCATACTAGGAAAGAAGCACTAACCATAATAATTAGTTACCCGAGAAAATGGGTTTTCTAGGGGTAAATAGTTTCTCTGCTCACTAATGATAGCATCAAAGGACCTTTTTTCCCCTGTCTTTTAAGTTTATTGATAAGTTTTAAACCATATTTCTAGCTTGCATTCATTCTGATGCCTGCCTTAGTCAAGAATAATACATGGTTAAAACATGAAGTATAACTTTTTACTGTTGTGTAAATAAGCAAGAACAAGTTATTCACTCTTTGGATTAGAGTTTATTTTTAAAGTTGCCCTTCCTTCCCTATTTTTTCTGTTTATTCCTCATAAATCTTTCTTCCTTGGTTTGGTTTTTTTAGCCTCCTTTGTAGTTGCCACTTTCAAGATGTAGTATCACTGCTTACTTGTGCATTTATTTAACAAATAACACTCAGAAGGTAAAACTACACTATGAATAAGATAAAATCATCATGCAGCTTACATCCTAGTGGAAGATGCAAATAATTTTAAAAATAAATAAAAATGTTAGTAATGTATGATATAGAGTAAAATTTGAACAAGTTTCTGTGAGGAACAATGGAGGAAACTTATCAACCACCAATCTCAGAAAATATTTTCCTGAAAAGATGGTATTTGGACTGAGCCTAAAGGATAGAAAGGAGGCAGCCATGCAAAAGAACTGAATGAAGAACATGTCAGGCAGAAAGACTAGATATAGTGGAAGGCCCTGAGACAGAAAAGAAACCCTTTCTGTGTTACTTCTCTGTACCTATAAAAAGGTCTCTGATGGGTTTCCTTTTGATGATTTGGTTTTTTTATGCCTGTAGGCTACTCATCCAGTCTGAGGATTCGATGGAATTCTTACTCTGATGTATTTAGTTTCTCTCTTCTTGATTTCTTCCTATCTAGTTAGCAGTGTGTGAGAACTATTGAGATACGGTACTCGATTCTGTTTTCCTAGTTCAAAGGGAGAGGGTATTACTCTAACAATAATAATATTTACTGTCTTCTAAACAGTCAGTGTTTTCCAATATGGTTAACATCCAATACTGATGTCACTTTTGCAGCTGGATTTTCGTACACCCCCAGGTTTTGACCGAACGCGTAATGCTGAGATTGGAAACAAGGACATTAAATTCAAGCATTTGGAGGAAGCCTTTACCTCAGAGCACTGGCTTGTCAGGATATATAAAGTTAAAGCACCTGATAACAGGGAGACACTAGATCATAAACCTCGAGTCACCAACATTTTCCCAAAACAGAAGTATTTGTCAAAGAAGGTGGGTGCCAAGTGAAATCATTTCTATAAAAGGGTAACTTAAGGTTGGTTTGTATGAAAAAGAATTACTGAAAACTGCAATAAATTTTCATTTGCCATATTTGTAAAGACTGGCTTATATGCAAAGTAAGTATCAGGCTAGCCTGCTAGGAGCATTCCCCTCAAACTGAGTACTTCAGGTATCTCAAGCAGCAACCTTTTCTGAATAGCATGGTGATTATTAGTGAACCATGCTGGGATTTTCCAGAGGCATTCTGGCTTTAGTTTGTGCCATTCCCATTAGTAAGACTTATTTATGAAGTAAGATATATCTGTGGCCATCACTTTCCAGACCTGTGTGAAAGTAAAATTGCCAAATGCTCAAGTAATAAAATGCGGTAAGTTCTTCATCTTT
>NW_012148075.1:606405-612578 GCF_000956105.1 Propithecus coquereli
TATGTAAATAGAAACTTTTTATATGAATACTTTCAGTGCCAAATACAAATTACCATGTCTAGACTAATGTATTTAAAGATGTCACATAGAGCTGATGTTCATTGTGTTAGTCATATGAAGTTCACTTACCAGTCTTTGGGTAAAATGACATTAAGAAATCAAATGATCTGGTTTTTCACAGGCATGAGGTAGAAGAAACTGGTGAGTCACACCAGTGCACAAGTCAAAGCAAATGCTGCTAGTCTCAAAGCAGTTACTCCCTAAGATATCTAACCGTAGTTAAGGTCTGCTTTTTCTGAAAAAACAAGCTATTGAACTTGCTATCTAACTGATGATATAGACCCCAAAGGCAGTGAATTTTCTTAATCTGACCTCTTTTGTCTTCCCATCATTTTCCCAAAATAAATAGTGTGAACGGATAAATAAAATTTAGTCTGTCTGGTGTTGCTCAAAACATGTATTCTAGTAGCCAATAATATGGATTTTGAATTTCTGGTTTCATGGCTTTATATTCTCTGTTTTGTACTAACACTATAGAGGAATGCTTTTTGTTTACTTTCCTCTCCCTACCCTGGTTTTGACTTTGGGGGAGGAGGGTGTGCATAACAGCATTCATTCTGAGAGTTTACCTGCCACTGCAAAGCTGACATGGCTGAGATGCTGGGAATTGTAGTCCAGGGCTACAGAAAAGACCTTCTAGCATGGTTCACTGCCAAAGGAGAAAAACGCCCTGAGGGTACAGTTACATACTTGCATAGTCCTGGGGCACATTATAAGATCTAATAGAAAAGGTATATTAGAAATTTATAGGAAATGGTAATGAACTAACTTCTTGATCTGGTTTGAATTTTTAAATATTATGCATTCTGAAGTTTCTTTTTGCCTTAATAAAATAAATTAATGATAAGGTGAAATATAATGTGGTTAAGAAGTTAGTAGCTAATTTTTATAACCTGAAGGATTGCATTTTGCCTTTTCTTGTGTTAGAAAAAATTATAGATTGTTTTGAACTGTACTGTACCTCATGAATAAAGAAACATAATACAGTATTTACCCTAAGTTTCTGAAACCTCTAAGAGTTTTATTTAAATGTGGAAATTGAATTGAGTGATCAGTCTCTTGAGTCTTCATCCTATGTTAACCCATAGTTTTGCGCATTAAATTACTTATTTCCAAAAATATTTTCTTTCTTCAGTATCTAGGGCTGTGTGTCAAATTGACAGACATGTGCCTGTATGATTTATCTGGTAGGATTCTAACGTAAGAAATATTTTTGCAGTAATTTGTACCACCACATTTGTAGTAATTTGTTTCTTATACCAGGAACTATCTGTTGAAAGTATTTTAGTGGGATACTGAATTGTTAAGAAAAATGTTTTATTTTTAAAAGATGTATGAAACTCAAGGAATGTTGTATTACAGAATGTGCCAAGGATTTTGTCTTTCAATTTCATAGATAAGTATAGTCATCCTCATTTTACAGATCAAACTGGGGCTCTAAAAGTTACAAAGTTAATTTGTTTTTCTGGTACACAGCTAATTTCTTGGATGCTAAACCGGGAGCAGTACCATTTTCTAGTATTATAGTCTATCATGCCTGCAAATTTGAGTAATCATTACAGCTAAACATTTATTAGTTGAGAGGAAGTGGAGGTTCATTCACTTGATTGTAGGGAATATATGATATACATTTGAGGAATGCTCTGGTAGTCCGTTCATCTTAAAACTAGGGACCCAGTCCTCTTTGTTTCGGATTTCTTAGCATAATTGGTGTAAACCAGTGGTGCTCACTGGTTTAGGAGTCTAATTACAGGAAGAGCAAAGAGCTTACTAAGAGAGTCTTCATCATAATGCAGTAAACCACGTGTGTTTAGATTTTTTAATTTGTAAAAATTCTGCATTAATACCTTGTGTTCTGTTTTCTTTTTAGACTACCAAAAGGAAGCGTGGCTACATTAAAAATAAGCTAGTTTTTAAGAAAGGCAAGAAAATATCTAAGAAGACTGTTTAAACGCACTGTTCTGGTTCCTAACTTGAAGCAGTTGTCCTTGTGAGAACCGGTCTTTGCCTTTAGCTCACGTCGTGTTTCACAGCAACAGAGGGTACAGAACCATCACTGGTCCAGGTTAATGTACAAATTTTTCTGGCAATGCCTGATTAAAAAAATAAAATTGGCTTATGAGAACAGCTGTTTTCAATTTGTACCGTGAAGCAAGACTGAGCACTGCTGTAAATGTTTAGCAGCAGATTTTTTTTTATTGGTACATATTATCCTTTAAATCTGAAAATTTGGACTAATTGCACCAAAGAACCCTCTAATTTGGTCCCTGGCACATGCATCCTTGTCATTGTTTTTATTCTTTTACAAGACCTGCATTTTATTGAATTAACCCAAAATAGCAATATGTAAAATACAAATGACAAAATGTGATGAGAGCTTCTTGAACCAGTAAAGTAGTACAGGTCTGAGAAAGATGTATTAGAAAAGTGATTATACTTCCTTGAGCTATATTTATTTTCATGTTTCTCCAATGCAAAGAATGTTTCATCAAATGCACATTTTCTGTTGCTTACTGTTTGCTCTAAGAAGAAGCTGCTGTTTCAAACATGGACCTCTGAGTAGCTAATTGGTTCAAATAGTTTTTTATGTTGACATATTATTACTGCTGTTAGCAGTTGTTTTCACCGGGTACTTACAGCGCAGAGTTCATACATTGTTCATTCAAGGGCTAAATTTATATCCTTTGGAAATCATGGCAATTGCATAGGATGATGTTGCTTACCAGGATGAGTTACCTTAGTATGGAGGTTAGCACTATGTTTACATGTAAAAGATTAAGGAATAAACCTTTAAAGTGGACAGATACCCAAAGTTCATTTTCTGTGACTCCGCAACATGACAAAGGACTTGTAAACTTTGCCTGGATTTTTCTCATTTTGTAACAGTTTCATCCATCACAATGATTTTGTTCTCTTTCATATTTTTTGATCCCTTAAGCATTTGATGAAACACTCTTTAGTGCTATACACATTTTCTTACTTTTATTAAAAATGTGACAGTTGTCCAAAAATGCACTAAAATGTAAATGGAGATTGAACATGTTCACTTTCCAGCTTATAGGCAACTTTATACAGACTTGAAAATTTTCTCCAGTTGTTTAGTAAAAGTGAAAGAGAAAAGAAAGGGTTTTTCCTGCCACAGGATATAACTTTTTTTTTATACAACAAGCATAACACACCACTGCTTTCAGTGGAAAAGTGCAGAATAGTATGTACCTTTTATGAAGAAAAATGTAATTTACAATGTTCAGTGAGAATGTTACTGCTGATTTTCTTTTCCAAGGTGTAGAATATTCTTTGATTTATAGAACTCTTTTTTGACCCAGATGATGGTTCTTTTACAGACCAATAAAATGGCTGAACATTTTCACAAATAGAGTATAACTAAATCTGGATTTCTGATACCTTGTCATTTGGGGGATTTTATTTTACTTTGTTGCTTTAAAATTCAATGCAGAGAAGTTGTTGACTGTAGGGGAAATAAAGTTAATTCAAATTTTGTGTTAAGTGTTTTTTTTTAAAATCTTTTGTTTTTTAAAGGAGTCAATACTGAAAACATACCTCCTTCCTTGTTCACTTTTACAAAGGTTTTAGAGAATGTTTGGAAAAGATGTGCTAGATTACTTCAACTTAGACCAGCTATTTTATTTTGCCTTTTTTTACCCCCAAATGAAAATCTCATTTTGATATTTTTGGGGGTGAAGGGGAGGGGAAAGACACCTAGCTAAATAGGAACTTTAACTCTATGTAAATAAAGATAGGAATCTAGCAAAGCCCTACTTTATAAAGTTCTGGTATTTTAAGTCAAGTAAGTATAGAATTTTCTCACTATACAAAGACCCTTCACTTTGCTCGGTAAACATTTTGGTTTAATATATCTCATCAGTAAAATACATATTATAATTGTTAAGCACTTTTATTGTGGCAGAAAAGTGAAATTATAGTAGTCTGAATACATTGGAATATAGGATAATTGGTCTATAATAATCTTTAGATCTCTAAATCCATTTCATGTGTGATAACATTGTACATCACAGAGGAATTTAAAGATCATGACCTTGAAGTTTTATTTATTTATTTATTTATTTTGAGACAGAGTCTCACTCTTTTGCCCGGCTAGAGTGAGTGCCGTGGCGTCATCCTAGCTCACAGCAACCTCACACTCCTGGGCTCAAGCAATCCTTCTGTCTCAGCCTCCCGAGTAGCTGGGACTACAGGCATGAGCCACCATGCCCGGCTAATTTTTCCTACATATTTTTAGTTGTCTGATTAATTTCTTTCTATTTATAGTAGAGACGGGGTCTCGCTCTTGCTCAGGCTGGTCTCGAACTCCTGAGCTCAAACAATCCGCCCACTTCGGCCTCCCAGAGTGTTAGGATTACAGGCGTGAGCCACCGCGGACCTTGAAGTTTTAGACTATAAAATAGCTTTTAGGCTGTAGTGCTTTCTTGTATAAATAAGCAAAGACAGTCCAAAGACAGAATTCAGCTTCCAAACTTAATTGTTACTTGAGTTTGCAGTTGTTGAGTTTTAATTCATTTACATTCCTAGATCGTGACCAAGAGGCCAGAGGACAAGATAGCATAAAAGCATCCTCTAGAGTACTACTGATCCATAGCCAAGTGGCCATAAGATGATGAAATTTGGAGCTGCTGCTCCTTTTCTAAAAAAAAACTGGTGTAAAATACACATCATAAAATTTACCAACTTAACCATTTTAAGGCATATAGTTGTGGTGTTAAGTATATTTACATTGTTGTACAACCCATCTCCAGAACTCTCTTCATCTTGCTGGAGCTGCTGCTGCTTAGTGTTGCCTTGCTGCCCACAATCCTCAGCTGAGACAGGTGGAGTAATGGATAAATGTAGAGCTCAACAGCTGTCTGCAATTGGGATGGTAGGAAATTGAGACAGCAAACAGTAATGAAATATCATATCTAATTTTTATTGTGAAATGTGACACAAAACACAAAAACGTAGTTTTATCCTTGAGCAACATTTTCATTAATATATGGTATAATGTCTCTCTCTAGCTTACTCTCTCACACACACCTCCATTCTATTGTTGATGGACATTTGCATTGTTTCCAGTATGAGGATATTACAGATAATGCTATGGGAATATTCTTTTTTGTCTTTCTTGGAGCTTATATGCATATATTTCTGTGGGTATTTGCCTAAAAGTACAATTGTTAAATTGGGTATAAAAGTTATTCTAATGGGCCCTTGTTATTCTTTTTAATTTTGCCTTTCTGGTGGGTGAATAGCGATTTCTCATCTTGTTTAGTTTGCTTTTTCCAGGTTACCAATGAGGTTGGCCATTTAGAAATTCTCCTTTTATATAAGATGTTGGTTCTAATCTAGTTATTGCTTTTTATAAGTTATTACATTAGGAATTCTTTATGTATCTTATATATGAGGCCTTCATTTGTGTTACAAATTGCCTGGGAATTAATTTTAATATAGTCTGTGTAAATCTTTTGTATGTCTATGGCTTTCTATACCCTGTTTAAAAAATCTTTTCCTAACTTGAAGCCATGAAGATAGTCTTGTGTTTTCTTCAGAAAATTTGTCTTACCTTTCATACTTAGCTTTGCAGTTCACCTGGAATTCATTTGTTGAGTACAGTGTGAATTGTTTTTGTTTTGAGAGGGTTTTTTGGGCATATGTACACCAAACTGTCCCAGCACCATTCACTGAAAAGACCATGCTTTTCCTAGAGCTCTGCGGTACCTCTTTTGTAGTTAATCAAATATCCATATATGAGCCTATTTCTGGACCCTCTGTTATATTCCATAGAGCTCTTTGTTAATACAGCTTTAAGATAATTAAGATGTGGTACAGCAAGTCTCCCTCCCTCCTTGTTCTTTAAGCTTCTTCTGGCTGTTTATTGGCCTTTGCTTCTTCATACAAATTTTATAATCAGGTGAAGTTCCACCAAAAAGAAAAAAACCTTGTTGGGCTTTTGATTCAGCATTTAATCTGTAGATCACTTTGGGAAAAATTAACACCTTTTCAATTTATATAGGCGGTCTTTAGTTTCTGTTTTATAGTTTTTGAAGGTCTTGCACATTTTTGTAACATTGTTATTTTTGATAAATACTGTCTTGTAA
>NW_012148075.1:613848-673513 GCF_000956105.1 Propithecus coquereli
GAAAGCATTGTGTGCTCTTTTGGCAGTTGTCTGGGCATATTTTTTTAATAACTATTTTTTCATCTTATTTACTGAGAAGGATGTATTAAAATCACATACTATTGAACCTTCAATTTTTTTGGAAATTCAGACTATTTTCAGTAAGGCTTTTTAAAAGCCTATTTTGTCTCATTACCATCATGCCAGCTTTCTTATAGTATTTGCATAATACATATTTTTCATCTTTCTTTGAACTTGTTGAGCATTTAATTTTGTGACGTGGTGTTCATCAGTTTTTTAAAGTTCTTAGTCATTATCTTTTTAAATGTTCTTTCTGCTCTATGCTCTGTTCTCTTCTGAGACTCCAGTTAAACAAATACCTTCTTACTCATAAGGTCTCTCCTCCTGACTTGCTTTAATTTCTCATCAAGTTATGGCTAATCTGCTGTTAAACCCATCCATTGATGGGGTTTATTTACTATGTTTTATAATTATAAAATTTGTGGTTTTTTCCTCTTAAATTGGCTATGTCTCTTTATGGTTTACACTTGACCCACTGAAATTCCCAGTCTTGTCTCTTAGTTAATATATTGAGCAGAATTTTAAATTGTACCTGACAAATACATTATCTAGAGCTCTTGTGGGTTTCTGTTGTCTGGTGGTATTTTTTCTGCTGGTTGTTTGTGTGGTCTTTTCCCCTAATGGGCATGGATTTGTGTCCTAGATATTGTATTTTTTAAATTGTATGGGTAAGTAAGTTTAGGCCTAAAGTTTTATTTTACTTTACAGATTTCCTTTTCTTTCTGCTAAGTACCTCAGGGAACTAGCAGGCCAGAATCACCTTAATAAGGGATGAATATTACGTACAAAGCTCCCCTGCTATCCCTATAAGGGCTTGTTCATTATTCCTAGTCTGAAATTCTCCAGTGATGCCACCCAAGCAGATATGAATGTGAACATTTGCCCTCCCAAAATTACTAAAATTGCTGTTCAACACCAATTTCCCGGGGGAAAATGGCCTCAAATGCCCGACTTGCCTCAGAATTTCTGTCTTCTCAATTCTGGCCTGATGATACTATTGGTTCTATGAAATCTTAACACAGGCATTGCTTTAAACATTTACTTGTTCAGCTTTTCTAACTAACTGCCTTTAGCTGAGTAGTTGGTCCATTCTAATCTACTATTATCAGAAGTGGAATTTTAGAAACAAAATGGGGAACTTCTGATTTCAAGATTGTTCTTTTTTAAGCACCAAAGGAGGCAAGAAATTCTAGCTTCATCTATCTCTGCTGAACTCCTTTTAATAAAAGGATTTGTTCTGTAAAATTTGGATTCAGTCAAAAGAGACTGCTTTTAAGGGCCTAGAAGGCCACAGGTTTCCCACCTCTTACAGTTTCCTTACTACTCAGAAAATATAGCATTATTTGTTGTCTCTATTTCTCAATCTTAAAAACAGCCTGGAGGCATGTTGATTAAAATATCAAGTGTCTGCTTTTGTGAATTTGGTGAAAGGTGGAGCTGATGAGACTGAGTGAAAACTTAAGACCAAATGGCAGCCAGAGTTGACTATGACAACAATGCATTCTCTTTGTAACCTCAGCACACTGTCTTAATTCAAACAAGCTAGATAGATGAAACGTGTGTTCTTTTCACAGAATAACATGGATCAGAGCTCAGGTCTGCATCCTACCGAAGGAAATTTGTAAAACTGATTTAATTGTCCTATTAACGAAAAGACTGAATTAACATTGCAAAAATGGGCACTAGTCAAGCTCTGTTACCTCTTTCCCCTAAGGAATATAAAAAGTGAAATTAATAGAGACCTGTCAGTGGCAAACCTCCCCCAGTTCATATCTCATGATTATATAAAGTTTTATCTTTTACATTTAGGTATGTACTGTTTGAGTTGATTTTTGTATATAACTTGAAATGTTTTATTTTTCTCTCCAGTTGAGGCAACACCGTTTGTTGAAAAGACTATTGTTTTCACCATTTAATTGGCACCTTTGTAGAAAACTGATCAAAAATGTGTTGGTCTATTTCTGGATTCTTTATTCTGTTCTACTGATCTGATCTATATTGTGTGTCCTTACAACACTACACCATCTTGATTACCCTGGCTTTATAGTTAAGTTTTGAAATGCAATAAGTTCTACGCCTCTGTTCAGTGGCCTTTAATAATTACCCGAGGACCACAGCCATGTACTGGATATCTTGGGCAAACAAAAAGAACACCCAAACTGTAACTGACAAAGGACTAATACCCGGAGTATATAAAGAACTCTAAGGATACAAAAGAGGACAGTTAACTCCAGGAGGGAAAGGAGGTGGGGCAGGGAGGAAATACAGTTATATAGGGACACAATGGTGGCTTCTAAGGTACTGGCAAACAGGTTTCTTTACTTAAGCAGTGGATATATGGGTGTTCATAATTATTCTTAGAGTTCTACATGTTTTATGTAAATCTAGCAAGTAATAGTTCACAATTTTAAATCTACCCCCTGTCGAGCAGAAAAATGAGACTTACTTATCCATGTTTTACTTCCCAGATGGTTTATGCTTTGTAAGACTGGAAAATTCAAAACTACCCCAGTGATTACTTTTCAGTCTCTCGCTGAGGTTTTTTTGTTTTATGTTTTTTGCTCTTTTTCTCCAAATAGTATCTATTCTACTTTCCCGCTCAGAAATAAAATGGTTCTAAACACCTAGATGTTTGGACCTAAACAGGCTTACATTGTGACTTTTGGCAGTAACGCCTCTCACAAAACACTCACTGGATATGGAGATAAGTGTATGAACTTATATCCATAAATAATGTTTATCTGGTAGGTTTTTAAATGTGTTTAAAACACTTGTTTTGATAAGATTGCCATTCACATCAATAATTAGCAATATCTAGCCAAGAAAATGAGTTCATTTAGAGCCACTAATCAGAACTTTTGAATCCCTGAAAATAAAATACAGACACACAAATATAGTATTTAATCGAAATATATTTGTCTAATATCTACAAAGTGTGAACAATTAGTCTTAAGAAAGCAGACAAAAGGCACAAAATTAGTATTACTACAGAGAAGCATTCATGCTATTATTGGATTTTATAAATATCGTTAGAGTGGCACAGTAAAAAATTGAGCATTGAACAAAAATCAGACATTTCATTTTTTCCTTGATTTTTATTTTGGTTACTTATTCGACCTAATTTTGTAAAGGCTGACAACTGAAATTCAACTGAAACCATGGAACGCTTATGCCGGCTTTATGTGTGTTTTAATCACAGTGCTTTCTTGTAGAGTTTGGGACAAGCCAGAGAGATGCAGTTAAAGAAAAAGTCCACAAGAAATTCTTTTCTCTTTCCCCAAACTAAATACAGGATTGAGGCTGTGGTTGTGCATGTTTGGATATGCATGCCTGTATTTAATTTCTAAAGCCCTTTTCATCACAAAAGTAGTGAGGTCTCCAATATGATTTGTTTTCTGCTATAAAAGCAGCAGCTTCTGAAAAATGTATGACTAGTGCTTGGAGTGTGAGAAATTGTCGGAAAAATGGGCAGAGAACTCCTTGGTGGGGTCTGGCTCTGAGTTCTCCCAGAGGTGCTCCATCCTGCAAGGCTCTGGCATAAACCTTAACAGCTTCCTGCCCACCCTATCCAGCAGGAAATGTTTGTTTATCTTTCTTGGGTGTAGACAAACAAAACACTGATGTGGGGAGGGAGGTGAGAATCACAACAATTTTGAAATGATAACCACCCGCACTTCTACCTGGAATGAGCCACTTTCTACCACATGGACATCAATTGGGCCATGCCAATTCACCTTTGACAGGAGTTTATCTTTGTGAGTGTAAAACATTTCTGGCAAAGTAAAAAATAGAAAACTTCAAACCTCATTGATAAAAAGGAGCTCGTGTTTACCCACTTAAACCTCGGTGAGTGCAGTATTTACATGTGTAATACTCAGATGTGTACATAGTGCGTGCGTGTGAACATATATAGTGTGTACACACACATGCCCCAAATGGCTCTTGAATAAATTCAATCCTTCAGCAGAGTTTGGGGGTGCTATTTTCACAGTATATAATTTCTCTCCCTGTTACCATTTCTTGGATGCTAACATGAGGTCTCAGTGAAAGCCAACAAAACCTTGATACTGTACCACTTTAATTCCTATAAAAACAGGGCTATTTTGGGAAATTCTGCACCTCCATGCCATCAGTGTGCCTTCCAGAGGGGGTTGAAGTATACCCAGCCATCGCCCTGTAAGAGAAGGAAGGAGGCATTACATGGAGACCTCAGCAGGGAAGAGGAGAGAGCAAGGATGACCACTGCCAATCTGTGTGTCTGCCCTGCTCCTGCTGTCTCACACCCAGGCCACCCTGCTGGTCTCTCTCCCTCCTCAGCCCAGCTGATCTTCCTATCTTGGCACTTTGAGACAGCAGGACAAGGAAAAAATAGAGTAGTCGGATGAATGAACAGGGGAAAGAAAAGGTGAGGTGTGTGCGTACCAGTGACTTCCAGCCCACCAGCCGGCAAGGGAACGCCCAATAAAGGCTCTCTTCGGCAGTCACAAATCGACACACACAAGCAACACCACCAATCAAATATGGAGTGAGAAAAAGTCAAGAATCAACATGGTATATATGATCTGGTTCTAGACTAGAAGGGAGTATACTGAATGGTAACTTCTGGTGTTGGGATGATTTTTATTCTTTACATGTCCCCATGCCTTCTGTTAAGAACATACTGGCTTTTCCGAAACCCAGGGAGAACTGTAAATGGTTTTTTGTTGGGGTTTCATGAATGCCTTTCCACAGAAGCCAGGCAAAGCAGATGTCTCAGAGACCAGATCCACCTCCTAGAAGGATCCTGTGAGGATTTACCTCACCTGGACAAGGCTCCCACAAAGAGTCTCCACTCAGTGACACAAAAAGGCAGAGCAAGCAGCCTTCCTGTCGGAACCAGAATCCAACCTTGAAGTCTCCTTTTGATCCACAGCCTTTAGGTCCTGACTCTGGGGAGAACAGTGGCTCCTGCTGCTGGCCGTGAGTCCACCTCCAGGTACTACAGCGCCCTAATTCACTTGCCAACCTTATTATGTCTAGACAGAATACTCCCTCCTTGCACAAGTCAGTTATTAGCACCGGGGCTAAAATAAGCCCATCAGATACATTTCAGTTAGCTCCTCATGTTTAAAAATTTTGCAATTCCTTGACACCATGGGAATATCATATTCCTCATAAAAATCCAAATTTCTGGCTCCTTGTGAAGCAGACAATCGGTCTATCATCAAGGTATGGACCCCCACATCTGCCCCAGGCCTCAGCAGGGGTGTTGGTGTTGCTGGGCTCCCGAGGACCTGCCTTAAAAATGTGGCTGCTACATTTTCATAATTTCCAATTCTGTACTCAGAATTCTTCCCAATTACTCCCCAAACAATGTCAAGATCCTAAGGGCCTCAACCGGGCACACAGTGCCTTGCTCGCTTATCCAGCGAGTGGGCAGTCACATGGATATCATTTCTGCCTTCCAGTGTCACCTTCCTGGGTGACAGCAGCAGCATTTCAGGTACAGGACTCAGGCTGGCCCTCCCTAGCATGTCCGTCCCTTTTGGCCCACAAGAGGCAAAGCTCTGAAACACAGTTCTCAGTCGTGAGGTTCCAGCCCACCCAGGTGTGGAGATGGGCCGCAAGGGGCTTCGCAACTAATTTGTTACTAATAATAAAGTAACAGGGGTTATGACGATTTTCTTTGTCTAAATAGAACAGTATCCAGGCGTGCAATCCCATTCCTTTCCCTCCTTGGCAGGCTGATAGGCTTTTCTGAGGGAGAGAGACCGGAGGGGAAGTGTCAGCTGCTTGGTTCTGCCCTGCAGACCGTTTCAGGCCCTGAGACGCTATCATGATGTTGTTGCAGAAAAACTGTCCTGAAGCCTCGTCCAAAGCTGGAGCCAGAGCCAAGCTGCCCCAGTCTGGCCAGGGCCTGCCCTGCCCCTACAGATTATTCATCCAATCTGCCAGGTTTCCAAGAAGAAGCCATCTGCCCTCCCAGGACAAGTTCTCTCATGGGCAAGAGCCCAAGGACAGGGGGCAGAGTTACCTCCTGGATGAAATATTTGGGCTTCCATGGTGTGCGGAGGTTCTCTCGCTTCCGTTCCTCCGCCCGCTGCTTCTCCTCCAGGCGCCGCTTCTGCTCGGTGGCTGCATCAATGTCCCCCAGCCGCAAGCATCGGGTCACCTCCCGCCAGAGGTTCCTGGAGATGCATGGAAGACAGGAAACAATGAGGCAGGGCCAGCCGGCTGGAGGATGACAGTCCTGGCAAGGAGCAGCCGGAACAGGGAAGCACTCTCTGGGGCAGCTCCTCCCAGGTGCCTCAAAGACCGTGCAAGCCAGGTTCGAACCCGGGGCTGCCTGGCTCCACATCCGTGCTATTTCTCTTCTCCACTCATCCCCAGCACCATGCCTTTCTCGGGGCTCAAAGTTTCTGGGGATCAGGTCTAATAGTAGTAGTATTAATAGTTTGCAGTACACAACCCCAGCAAACAACGATAGTAGACAAATACGGCATTTACCACATTTCTAAGTATTTTATATATATAAACTTATTTAATCCTCACAATGACCCAGTGATATAGATGCTGTATTATCCCCATTTTACAGAGGAGAAAACGTAAGGTCCACAAAACTTAAGGTGACTTGCCCAACGTCACCAGGCTGGTAAATATGAGCGATGCCTGCTTTCCCACAAGGGCACGCAGAGCTACGCATCACAGACTGTGGTGTGTGCACACGCACGCACACGCTTACGGCACGGGATCTGTCATCTCCCCGGCCCCTACACGGAAGCTGCTTCTCTGCCTCATTCATTCGCCTTAGAAGGCAGCCTGAATTGGCTTGTGTTTAACACACAGCTTTCCTCCTCAGGACTTCTGGGGACCACCCGGATTCAGACACACTGTTCTAGAGGGAGAGGAAAGGAGCCGTCATAATCAGGACACCATCTCCCATGCACTTCCTCACTTAAAGGCATCAGGAAAAGGCAGGATTTCACACCAAAGGAACTGTCAGAATTCTCAGTGGTGAGGATTCCCTCCCTGGCCTTAAGGAAACGATCGCTAGATCTCGGGCCAGGGAGCACTTCTACAGTGGGTGCCCTCACCCTTTCTACAGCGAGGGCATGGCGCAGCGGGAGGCTGTGAGCATGGACCTGGCTCGCGCCGAGGAAGGGCAGAGGGGCGGCCAGCAGAATGAGGAGGGTGAGCAGCACCTGAGGAGGGTCGAACGCCAAGGGGAGAAACTGACAAGGGCAGAGCTCCGGCTGCTAACGCCCCAGCCCACTGGGCCGCCCTGAATCCACCACACAGAGACCCGAGGAGAGCCATGCTCCGGCCCCCATTTTACAGCAAGAGCAACTTCTGGAACTGGGATGTGAAGCCCAGTCTGACTGGCCTCACAGCCCATGCTTTCTACTCTGCCCTGCTCCCTGATTTAAGAGGAAGGCTGGCCCAAACAGGAGAGTGCGGTGAGGCAAGGAAACAACAGAGGGTGTCGGGTCAAATCACAGCCCTTTTCATCACCCACACCCTCAACACGCAGCTCACGCTCAGGGAGGGACCAGGCACGAGGACAGGCGGAGCGAGGGGCATCCTTTCAAGGGCAGGACTTCCCATGGTCAGTGCCATCATAAGACAGCGGCCCCAAGTGTAGAGGGCAGAGACCCCACAGCACTGGAGGGGGTGCTGGGCCAAGAGCTGGCCCACAGATGGAGCTCTGCCCAGAGGCGCACACAGACCCAACCAAGAGCGTCCCCTGAGGGTGGGGAGGAGCACAGAGTGGGTGCGGGCTCGGCTAAGGCAGGCTCCGAACACCAAGCTAAAAGAAAAGGCAGAAAGGCAAGGCGCCTTCAGGATAGGGGGTCAGGAGCAAGTCGGTGGAAAAGGGGAGCCCCGTGTGAGGAGGGAAGGACAGCATGGCAAGGGTGGGCATCCCTGGGCACTGGCCAAGGCAGGCCCCCTGCTCAGTCCAGGCTCTGGGCATCATGAACAGACTTGGAGGTGTGGGGAGATGACAGAATATCTGTACTCTACCCCTAATGGGGCAGTAGTTCCCTTCCAAGGGAGCTGGCTGGGGACAGCAGGCCTTGCCAGGGCTGGCACCATTGAGACAACTGTTCTAACCACTGGCCCACCCAGCCACACTGATCGTCCCTCCTTTGCCTCTGCAGGTAAGGCCCAGATAAGATGGCAGGAAGCGGGCACAGGTGCTCTGAGTGGCGAGAGAGCCTTAGACCAGCCACTTCACTTCTCAAGGCTATTTCCTCTGCAGAGAACAAGGGTGAGGGGGCTCAATTTCTCTATATAGTAGTCTCCCCTGTATCCATGGAGGAGGATGCGTTCTAAGATCCCCAGGAGATGCCCAAAACTGTGGCTAGTACCAAACTTATATATACTATGTTTTTTTCTATGCATACATACCTATGATATAGTTTAATTTATAAATTAGGCACAGTAAGAGATTAATAAAATATAACAATTATAATATACCATAATAAAAGTTATGTGAATGTGCGTGCACATGCTCTCTCTCAAAATACTGCCCTATTCTCAGGTGGTGGTTGACCGTGGGTAACTGAAACCACCGACAATGATCCGTGGATAAGGGAGGGGCGACTGTAGTTCAGTCCATCTTTCAGGAAAGTACACATACAAAGACAAAAAGAGGCAGCACCTTCTCTCTTACTCTGACACCAGATTGCATCCCTGCTCCAGGCTGAATTCTGAGGAAGCAGAGTCTTAATAAGTAGGTAACCTACTCTGATATCCTCGGAACAAAAGTAGCAGGTAATCATAGCTCTGTTCTCAACAGCCAGACCAGAAACAATAGTCATGCCATGATATGAACCACAGGGTTTCCTATCCTGGTAGTGCTTCATCGGAGGCATTGTGGGCAAGGGGATGATTTCTTCCCTTATTTCAGCCTCTCCCTTGTCCTGCTGCTGCTGCCCGATAGCTGGGCTAAAAAAGATGACCGGTAAGAGTTCATGCCCTCCATTTGCACACAAAAGGTTATGCTCACTGTCCTCCATTAAACAGATTAACAAGACAAAGTGTACAAAGGTTCCAGGGACACTGAAGCTCTGTTTTTACTAAACTCAGTTATAATGTATTATTTATGCACACTGTTTGTATCCCTGGCTTTGTTTCCACTTAATAAGCACTTTTTCCATTTGGTTACAAACTCTTCTAGTTAATGGTAAATCCTTTCACAGAATCACCTGTAATTTCATTTTAGCCCTACATGTTTCTAAAGAGCACATGCTTTTAGATTAGAGCAGGGGTTGACAAACATTTTCTGTAAAGGGCCAGATAGTAAATATTTCAGGCTTTGCAGCCTGTATGTTTTTGTTTGCAATTACTTAACCCTGCTGTTGTAGTAGAAAGGCAGCCATAAACCGTATGTGAATGAATGATCGTGGCTGTGTTCCAATAAAACTTTATTTACAAAATCAGCCACAGGCTGGATTTGGCAAATGAGCCACAGGTGGTTGACGGCCTAGACTAAAAAATAAAAATGGCATATTCCAAGAAGATTCTGCTTGTATACCTGCAAAAACATCACTTAAAGTGGCTATATTATATTCATACCATAGAGTGGACATACTATTAAATAATTGAATGGATACTTCATAATTTACTTAACCATTTTCCAAATGTTGGACAGTCAGGTGGTTTTTCTTTCTTTTGTTGTTTAGTTTTCTTCAAAAAAATAAAATAAATACTTTCATTTAAAATATTTTCTGAATTTAAGAATTTTCTCAGGGAATAGATTCCCAGAAGTAGAATACAGGTGGTCCCCAGGTTACAGATGATACATTCCTGAGAACATCTTTAGGCTAGATTTATACGTAACTCAGACCCCTGATGAACAGTGCACGTACAGTAATAATAATAATATCACTGTACTGTAATAAGTTACAGGAACTATTGCATTTTCTCTTCTAATTCCTAGGCTAAGAGGAATGTTACGCTTATTTTGATCTTCTAACCAAATTAGTAACAACCTTTCCATTCCAATAATTAATCCACCATGCTGTTTAGTAATAACGGATGATTTCACTAGAGCACTGCCTTTCACATGTTCCGTTATTCTCACTTTATCCTGTATAATTGTCCTGATAGTTGAGCAACTGAAGCCTAAGTCTTTCCCAATGAATGATGGAGTCTGGCCTTTCTCTGAACGCTTAATCACTTCTACTTTTTGTAATCACCTTTCTCTTCGCTGCAGGCTCACCTGGACTTGCAGTGGACTTTCATTTTGGAGGCACGGGCATAGGGTAAACCCAGATTCACAAAATCGGACTAAAAAGGCAAAAGTGCTGCTGTGCCTAAGAGACCATACAGCAATGAGACTAGCCGCTGGTGCGAAGATGCCACGCCAGGGAACGGCTTACACCACGTGGGTTTGTTTACAAACACAGAAGAAACTAGTTCCCGGATTATTAATTTAATTATGAACTATCCTCATGGGGAGCCTTGGGAACCTGTTCATAAGTATAGAATGCCATTAAGTCGGGTAGTCCATAACCCGGGGCCTGCCCGTGCAAGATTAAAGTAAACTCGTGAATTTAAAGCTATTGATCCATACAGCTACAGTGACACACTCCTATGGAAAGATGGGGTATAGAGTATCTACTTTATTACACCTTTGCCGACGCTTAATTTTTTTAAATAATGTTAATCTGGTAAGAAAAAAATTAGTATCGCATTGCTTCATTGCACAGTTCTTTAATTACTAGCAACTCTCTGTACTTACTTCTGCAGTCAAGCAACAGATTACCTGGCAAACTTTCTCAAGCATTAAAAGTCTGCTGTAGACTATCTGCACACCCCACCCCATAATTGCAAAATGACTCAACTAAAAGCTAAAAGGATCTATTCCTAAGTGACAGTGGAAAATTCAAATATCTAAAGAAGCTAGAAGAACATGACTGCTGGCCCATTTCCATTAGCTGAGCTTTCAAAGCCTTCCTCTCCGTCGCTCAAGTCAAGTGCCGAGGACAGCTCAGCTGAAGGGAAGTGCACAGCCTGGCCTCACCTGGACTCCATGGGCCCCTGCTTCTCCAGAGGTCTGATCCTCTTGGGATACACCGGCAACGTGGTCGTGTCGATGACTTTGGTTTCTCCGTTGTTGTAGGTGAACTCTAATGTACCGTTCCATTCCCCATGGGCTTTACAAACAATGGTGTTGGTTGGATTGTGCTTCACTTCTGCTGTGACCCTGAATTAATGAATGAGTCGAATGAACACACTTTGCAAGATTATCAAAACAGAGACTGCGAAAGGTGTACTCATGCTTAGAGAATTTTTTATGGAAGGTGGGAAGGAAAGATTTTTTTTGTAGTTTTTCTCAAAGACTGGCTCTTAAAATGTGATCTAATATCCTTGAACAGAAAAAGCAAGCATCAGTGGAAAAACTGGTGAAATCTGAATAAAGTCTAGATTTGTTAACAGTAATGTAGCACCATTAATTTCTTAGCTTTGATAAGCACACAATGTTTACATAAAATGTTTTCATTGGGATGGAAATCAAGCAATTCAGCAAAAGCAAAACAAAACATACTCTCTCCTCCCCAAAATAGCATCTGATAGTGCTATATTGTAACCCCAAAGAGAGTGTAAGAGTGTAGGGAGAGCTTTTCAATCCTTAAATGAGGTCAGTTCCATCTGGGGGTCAAACGTGGCTCCTGACAATCCCAACGGAGCTCGCACTGGAGAGGGAGGGAAGGGTCCACCCCAGCATCCACACGCGCTCTAAGTGAAGGCGGAGCAAAACCTAGACTCTCGGCCTCACATCAGTGCCTTCCTACCAGCGCCAGGAGATGACCTCCAGCCTCTCTCTAACAGGGCCTTTGAGGAGATTTGTGACCTTGCTTTCGCCTGCCTCTCCTGTGATAACTCCACATTTCTACCGCTGGGTGAAAGCAGACTCCCACCTCCCTCTCCACCTTCCAGCTTTCTGCAGTCAGAGTAACGCAGCAGAAACAGGGAAGCCTGCTCCGAAGCAGCCAAGTTGAGGAGCTGAGCTCCTCATTTTCTTAAGGCCCATCACAGGCTGAAGTTAGAGTTTTCAAACATAGGCTTGAACTTTCTTCCTGAGCCCGAAAACAGCCACAGTTCATAGGTGGTGAGGCAGAGGCTCACAAGCAGGTATGAGGAATCTGGGGTGCATACAGTGGAAGGGTATTAGTGGTGTGCTGGTAAATGTTCAACAACTGGCTCTCCAGGGAGTCAGATTTCTGATTTGTGGCATTTGCTGATTTCTGTGGTGTTCCATCACTGCTGATTTCAACTACCAACGTGGTATCACAGAACGTGGAGATGGGGAGAAATGTACACAAATCAGCTTTTGCAAGCCAGTGTGTACTGGCTGCAGAATGCCCCCGGGGCACCCATGTGCCTGGGTTATGATGGGGAATCCTCTGACACCTCATGTTAATGCCATGCAGAGTAATGCTTTCCAAGAAAAAGGGCAAAGTTGGAAGCTTGCTTGTGCAGCAGACCTGTTTTTTTTTTTTTTTACAGTTGTAGCAATAAGGACAATTTTGTGCTTCCTCAACCAGCAGACCTCTTATACTTGGGCCTTCCCAGCTCTCAAAGGAAAGAAATGATATTGATCGCATAGATGCATGATACAAGGATTCAGGATAGTTAATGTAGTCAATTGAAAGTGAAAGGGGGAACTGTTTGGCAATGTCTGGGTTCACAGAATGAATCACTTCAGAGCATAGAAACAAGCTGTGGCTTCAGAAGGGAGAGTCTATTGCAACAAACAGAACTGCCTTTTATGCTCTGGTGGGTGTTCTGCAAATGCATCACATCAAGGATTTCACCTTAAGTTTAAAGTGGAGAGGGCTCCCAACAACTGCCACGTGAGGTGAGGAAAAAACATCCCTTTTTTGAAAAAAGACCAGTTAACAACTTTATCTTGATTTTCAACTCATCCCATCACTGAAACTCAATCTTCTAATGGAGGAAGGAAACTCAGGACATCGTGGTAAGACAAAGCCAGGGCCTTCCTGGTCAGCTCCTACCTGTGGACTTTCCCTCCGTAGAAAGGCTTGGTGTGGAATATCACCGTCGCCGAGTACCCGGTCTTGGCACAGCTGATGCTGACTTTTCCTCCAAGCTCCACCCATGGGATAGTGAGAATGGACCGGGCATAGGCACTCGGCAGGGTGAACACATACTCCTCCCCGTGTTCCAGGAGCCTCAGCACACCTCCAGGGAGAGAGGAGGGAAAGTTAGCACACGAACACGGGAACGGGGCATCGGGGATCAGAAGACACGAAAATGAGAAACCGAGGTGCCTCGTGTGACAGATGTCACGTCTGCCACCTCTGCAGAGGTCAGCTGCACAGTCGCCATGTGTTCTCCCATGTGCCACGCACTGTGCAAAGCGCTGAGAATACAACGGTGAACAAAACAGACCCACTTTCTGCCCTCAGGGAGCAGAACAGAAAGGTGGATGTTAATCAGCACATGAACAAAAAATTGTTACTGTGATAAAGGTGGGGTTGGGGGGCAGTGCCACGGAGGCCTCCAACAGGAGGAACTGGTCTGGAAAGGGAACATTTCCTTGAGGAAGAGACACTTGAGCTGGGTAAGAGTTGAGAAAGTGAAGAGGGAAAGGAAGAGGGGGGAGCACGTACAAAGGCCCTGTGGTGAGTAGGAGGCTGGTGTGCGTGAAGAGGCTGAGAAAAGGGCCCATGTGCAGAAGGGAGGTATACAGGTGTGGAGGATGCCCAGGTTCGCAGGGGACAAACCCTGTCTTTTAAACTTCTAAAAAGTACATTAAGGAGTTCTGCCTTTATCGTGAGAGCAACAGAGACAACCTCCATGGTTCTCATGAAGTTAGAGAAATCAGACTGTATAATCGCTGTCAGCAACTTGGAGGGAGACACCTGCCAAGAGTGGGAGACCGACACCCACCTCCCACCCACCTCCAGATCAGGAGCGCTCCAGCCCAGGAACCAAGGATTGGGCGTGGAGGGGCCTTGATCCTCTTGAAGCAATGCAGAATTAGGTGGGTTTATTTTTCTAAGGAAGAGGGCCACATTAATGTTCGTAGGGTGGTTTGGGAAAAAAAGGGGGAGTGGGCACAGTTTTCATCAAGTTCTCAAAGACCACTTCCAGAATGTACAAGCTCCCAGGGCTACTGTACAGTTTGTGTACACAGGTCCCATACGGGCTGGGAGGGGCCCTGAGATCCAGCACTACGGTCCTGTAAGATCTATTCCACATAAGGCACCCCAGGGCTTGGTTCCACTCTAGCTCACCCCAAGCTCACCCCCTTACCAAGGGCACCCTGAGCTCAGGAAGGGCAGAGGACCAGAAATGGGTTAGCAACGGCCCCTCCCTGGGCTCCCGGGTCCTCTGCTGGAAAGAGTGACGTCAACAGCTCCCATGTGCAGCACTTTCTGGCTGCCACACATTCCTGGGGGCTCCACAAGCCCGCTCTCCTTTCAGCCTCTCAAGCACCCTATACGGCGATAATTGTCATTTTAAAACAAGGATGAGGAAACTGAAACAGGAGGTTAAGTAATTCGCTGGCCAGTGCTTATCTCTTAGGCTAGATAAGCATCTAAATTAATTAGAGCTAGAATTTGCCCAGGAGAGAAAGATGGTTGGGGAGGGGATTCTTTTAGCGTATATGAGTTTGCCGGGAGAGACGGAGCTACTTTGTACAAAGGAGTCGTGATCACTGGTAGTTGCTGAAGTCAATACTGAGATACATTCAACTATAGTTCAATTTACCCTTGCAGATTCCTTTAACTGCCCATGAACTACAATATATAGACTATACTAGGCTTGTCCAGACCAGCAACCTCACTCTCAGTGAAGTCCGTTAAAGCGGTTCTCTAATGCATGAAAGCCAAGGCGGCTTACTGGCACACGGCTAGGGTCTCAGTCACTCCCAGTGGAGCAGGATGCTCGCACATGTGGCCACATGCAGGAACTGAGAGCACCGGGGAGAAGAGATCCGTGGGTGGCTCAGTCACATGGGCAAGACCAGGGGGCAGATATCACAGCAGCACTGAAATCCTTCCTCTGGCGGGAATATAACTGAACACGTGGAACGTAAATGCACAAACGGCTTAACTCCTCTACACTCAATATACCGAACGTCAGAACAGATGGGCCCTCTCCCCTCTTCTCTGCTCCAGCTTGCTGGGGCTCCCTTGACTGAATTAACCCATCTTCCCAAAAGTAAAGCCCCAGGCCCACTCATGTCTCACTCTGGCCCTTGTCCCTCCTCCGCCACCTCCGAGAGAAGAATTGCCCCAAGCGACTTTGAAGGCCCCCTCCTATCCATGCACTTATGGGAGGACTGCTGTGTTTGTGAGAATCGGACACTGCGGTTCGGATCCTTCTGATCGGGACCCTTGGAGAATGGCCCAGTCTGATGGCGTTTTTGTTTCAAAGCCTACTTTGAAAGCTTCCTTGAACTGGGTTACTTGAGAAGGCTGCCCAAAGCAGGTGGAAAACTGCAGCCAATGCCAAACACAGACCAACTGTTGGTTGTTCCTGACCAAGAAGTCAGAAGGGAAAATTGAAGAGAGGTCACCTCAGATGTCCCTCTCTACCTGAGTTTTACTCCCAAGCCCCCTGGTTCCTCCCCTGCCAGCCATATCCTCCTGGCCTCGGAGCCTGTGGCAGCTGGGAGAGGCCCCTGGGCCCTGGAGAGAAGGCTGCCGGTCACCTTGCCTTCAACCCCCAACCCCAGTGCTAATGGACCATAAACAGTCCCCAGTTAACGTGGTTTAACTGAGGAGTCTTTGACTTTATGGTGGTGTGAAAGCGATATGCATTCAGTAGAAACCGTGCTTCGGATTTTGAATTTTGATCTTTTCTGGGGCCAGCCACAGGTGGTGCAATACTCTCTCACAATGCTGGGCAGCAGCTCCCAATCAGCCCCTCAATCGCCAGGGTAAACAACCGAATTCTTCGCAGTGTACTGTGCTGCACGTGATCTTGCGCACCTGTAGACGAATGTAAGTGTCTGAGCACATTGAGGTCAGCTAGGCTAAGCTATGATGTTTGGTAGGTTAGGTGCATTAAATGCATTTTTGACTTAGGGTATTTTCAACTTAGGATGGGTTGTCAGGATGCAAGCCCATCATAAGCTGAAGAGCATCTGTACTTTCCTTCCAGGTGGCCAACATGCCTCCCCAGCACCACCACTTCACTCCTGGTGTCTACTGTGTTCCTCTTTTACAGTTGACCCTTTCTGTCCTTAACTGGAATACCCTGGGGACTCCCACCCGTCCACACGTCTAGCCAGCCGACCCTGCAAAACAGGAGCACACACAGCATGAGCTCGGCAAGCTGGGCTTCCTGGTCTCATCCACGAGTATAAACTTGGTAAGGCAGGATCACACAGCTGAGATTTTCTTTACAACATTGTACATGGAGACTATGCCACAAATGGATGAGATCTTAGAGGATCGTTCCAAGTTCTCCATCACTCAGCAGCCTGTTGATCTTAACTTCTGCACCTCAGTTTCCTCGTCTGTGCTGCGTGGGTAATGAGATCTGCACCTCCCAGGGCTGTGGCGAAGATGGAGAAGGTGATTCTGAAACTCAGCGAGCACAGCCTGGCACAGCACCAGAATCCTGAAGGTTTTATAGCGTAATTACTCCTCACTCACTAAAGCGGCTCCCTCAATGGGCGAATTCCTAACAGTATTGCTACTTGGCGATAAAGAGGAAACCATAAAGTCTGGCAGTAGGTTATGCATGCGGGGGATGGAACAGACAGTGGGAAGAGAGGTTTTTAAATGTAATTCTTTCATAAGAGAGAGCATCCTCCTCCCATTCATCCTTAGAAAAATCTTCTCCAAACCAAGGTGACGTTTCCCTCAAGTCCCTAGAAGTCAGTGAGCCCCAGAGCCGAGATGACCGGAAGGCACCAGTGAGACCACATTCCTTTGGCTCTTTTCTGAAAATCCATAAATGTGTGCTCATTCATTAAATCACTCATGACTATGCCTCCTCAGTACTAACTCTCTTTTTTCCAGGTTTACATTTTAAAAATCTGTCCTTAATATGAATAAAAGACTATGTTACAATTAGACTTACAAATGGGATTACGAGAGAAAGTTACTTCTTCCTTTGGCCTAAGAGCTGGGAGAGGCGGAAACGCACCAAATATCAGTCGCTCCGTGTCGTGGTTCGCCGTCAAGCTGGGAGGTTTTCGTTTGAAAATCCGCAAACTGATTTACCGATAAACGTCAGGCAAAGCATTAAGGTTTTCAGACTGATACATTTTAAATGATTTCATGCCTGAACTCGATCTGAGGACAACTAAAATATCGTGCTAGGACATCTACTCTCAAAGTACGGAATCCCGGATCATAACTCCAGGGAGTGCGTCTGCAGACGCCAGCGGCTCGTGCACAAGTAAGCCCCAGGCAGACACGTCGCTTCTCCCTCTGGCGCTCAGTGCCTTTCCCCACAGACTCAGTTACGACACTGTGCCATGCGCTGGGCACTGATTTGGGCGTTTCGGGACCCCTCCCTGTGTGAAGAGCAGCTAAACGGGCCCCAGCTCCCACCGTGAGGTCGGGAGGGGTCCATAGAGCAGCCCTTGCTTTTCCAGGGACATAAGCTTCAAGTTGACGGGACGGGGTCTCAATCACGGGCTTTCAGTGTCAGAGCTGCAGAAGCTGGGGTGGGGGTGCGGGTGGGGGGCAGTCTCGGAGCCACAGCCTAAGTGAATTCATGGCACCATGAACTTCATAATGGCATTTCATTGTCAAATATGCCACAGCCTAAAGACAAAGATTTAAGAGATAAGCCCATGTATTTTACATTCAAAATTTCAAGTGGACCCATCTAAGATCTGGTTTTTAAAATGAGGCGTCGGAAAAATTACTATTTCAAACCCAATCAACAACTTTATAGAATGTGCAGGGAGTATGTGAGAAAAAGAAAACTAACCCAACTCCCACCTTGCCCCACAAAGGAGCTCTGAGCACAGGAACCAGAACCTTCTGCTTTGAAGTTTGGGGATTCTTAGAACTATCTCATGTGAAAAATAAGATCACGTGTTACAGAGGACACAATTAGTTAAAATGACAGGTGAGGGGATGTGGCTACTGAAAGGACCTAAGGCCTCACGAGAACTAGAGGTGGTCCCCACCCGCCCCTCCGCGGCAGGAGCACAGCAGGCAGGTGGCAGGAAGCGCTCTGCCCGGGAGAGGCCTTCCAGAGCCTCCACCCAGAATCTTCCTTCTGCACCGAGCACTCTACTGAGAAGTTCTCAGTAGAAGTTTCAAGCAGGTAGGAAAAGTGAGAGCAGCAAATTCTAAACCTCTTCAGGCATGGCTACATCTGAGGGTCTCAGGAGAGGATGTTATTTTAGGTTGTTAAGTATGAAATGTCGGATTTCCTTAGGCACTAAGTTTGACAGTTGATATCTCTGATATTTCACTTTGACACTTCTTATTTTATTTTTATTGTGAGAAATACATCCTTGGTCTTTCAAATGTGTGTTTTAGCTTGTGATTATCTGTCAGATTTTTTTTTTAGAGCAATTTTTGTGAAACCATGGATAAGTCAAAAATTCTTGTTATTTTTTAATATGAGTTCCATTGTGGAACCACTGCAGTGCAGACAGCTCAAAATATCAACGGAGTGTTTGGGAAGGATGTGGCTAATGAATGCACAGTACATCGATGGTTTGAGAAGTTCCATTCTGGTGATTTTAATCTTGAAAATGAGCCATGTAGGTGACCTGAGACCACAGTAGGTAATGATGAGCTGAAAGCTGTAGTGGAAGCAAATCTATTTCATCCTACACGTGAAATAGCAGCAAGGTTTGACATTACTATTCCAACAATATTGGACCACTTAAAACAAATGGGCAAGGTAAAGAAGCTGGATAGATGGGTGCTACATCAATTAAACGAGCATCAGAAGAGAAATCATCTTGAAGCTTGCCTTTCTTTGCTGTCGCAACATAAAGGTGAACCATTTCTACACCGTATTGTTACATGTGATGAAAAACAGCTTCTTTTTGACAATCACAAGCATTCAGCACAATGGCTGGATAAAGAAGAAGTGCAGAAACACAGCCCAAAACTGAATATTCATCAAAAAAGCTAATGGTGTCTGTCTGGTGGTCCAGCGCTGGTATGATGCACTACAGCTTCATGAAACCTGGACAATCTATTACAGATGTCTACTGCAGCCGATTGGATGAAATGATGGATGCTTGCAATTAAGCAGCCAAGATTGGTCAACAGAGACAGGCCAATCCTCTTGCAAGACAACGCTCCACCACATGTTGCACAAACAACGCTGCTCAAACTACAGAAGCTGGACTTGGAAATTCTCCGTCATCCACCAGACCCTGCACCAAGTGACTACCACTTCTTCCGGGTTTTGGACCACTTCTTGCAAGGAGAAATACTCAATTCTCAACAAGCTGTGGAAAATGCCTTTAATGATTTCATTCTCACTTGCTCTCCAGGCTTCTTCACGGCTGGCATAAGCAAGCTACCATTAAGATGGCAAAACTATGTGGACAGTTTAGGTGCATACTTTGATTAACTGTACTGCTTCTTGTTTGAGATATAATAAACTACACATTTGATTTGAAATCGGACATTTCATATTTAATGACCTAATACATGGCTTCTCACCCATAGCATTAGGCCGTCTGGGCTGTGCAGAGTGAATCAAAGGCCCCAGGCCCTTCTTTGCTGCCTCTTGGGAATGGGGAAGCTGAGATCCCGAGACATCACAGGCCAACAACTGCCAACAATAAGAGACAGCACAGATGTCGGTTGAGCTCCGGGGACAGGGCAGGGCAAGGGGGGCTGAAGGACCTCTTCACTCTCTCCAGCACAGCTGCAGAGCGATGGCAGGAGGCGCTGTGTGCTGATGGGCTGCAGGGAAGCCCCACGGAGGGTGTGGCTGAAGGGGACGGGCTGGGACACCAGAGGGAGACAGGACAGACAAGGGTGCAGAGAAGCAGAGGGAAGAGCCGAGAGATGAGCAAACTGCCCAGGAAGGGAAGAGAGCAGCATTAAAGGGCAATCACACTGGTAGTCGGGGAGAGAGGAGCAGCGGCTACTGTTCAGTAGTGAAGGAAGTAGCCTGAAGGTTCCCGAGGGATTGAGTTTCTCTGATTAAAGAATTCCCTAGATCACTAAAAACGAATTTGCAAATCTTTACCTTTATCAGAAATTCCCAGATATTCCCCTAATGGCAGGAATCCCTGCTTAGAGGCCCACAGACTGGCAGGCAGCCACCAAAACTCCAACTTAAGCGTCTGGTTTTTTCATGTCTTGACAAGTGGCAACAAGTATTTCTGCTGAGTGCAGGGACATCCCCAGAACAGAAGATGAATGAACATTTTCTATGTGCCAGAAAATGCATTTGGTTTTATCAAATCACAGATTGAAACTCCGTGTGTGTGTGTGTGTGTGTGTGTGTGTGTGTGTGTGTGTAGGAGGGAGGAAAGGAAATAAGAAACAACTCATCTCTCTGCTTCTGCCTTCGCCTGGGCCCTCCCCACTCCCATCTTCAGTCTAACCTTCACTCAGCAGCCACAGTGCTGGGGCTAAGATCATGTCCACCCTCCAGCAACTCCCATCTCACTCACAGTAAAAGCCAAAGCTCTTCCAGGCCCCCAGACCAGATCCCACGACCTGGCCTTGTCTCCTCTGCCCCACCCGCCTGCACACTCTGCTGCAGCCTCAGTGGGCCCCCTCACTGTCCTTAGAACATCCCAGCCACACACTCCCACCTCAGGGCCTTTGCACTTGCTGTTCCTGTGCCTGAAACACCCCTTCTTAAGCTACCCACATGGCTTACTCCCTCCCCTGCTTCAAGCCTTCACTCAATTGTTCCCTTCTGCTGAGGTTCACCCTATTGAGAACTGCAACCTCCCTGCCCCACCCCGCCCTGTCAGCCTTGTCTCTGAGCGCCAATCATCATCTCTCACACCACAGACTTTATGCACATAGCTTGTCTCGGTCCGATCGCCCCATTAGAGTGTGAACTCCTGAGAGCAGGTATTTCTCTGTGCGCTGTGGCCTCTGCTGCATCCCCGCACCTAGGACGAGGCCGACACTTCACAAGTAAATGGATGAAGGGATAAATGAATGGGTAAAGCAATGGATTTATTTGAGCACCGCTGTAATAGATAAGGAGGTAAGGGCATTTCCAACAGTATCTGCATAAAACCCGCAGGGAATCGCCCCGCGTATGGGGCATAAATCTACACTGAGGGTGCGAACTGCCGGCTCTACCTTCCCTAGCAAACAAACATGTTTCATCTTCAAGGAACTTATTACGTGGGAAATATAGAATACATAATAAAATTAAATAGAATAAGATGAGAGTCCTAAATATCAATTTTTGTCTGTTAAAAAGAGGAAAGATCTTCAGCACCAGCCTCATAGCATGAGGCAGGCCCTTAGCAACCTGCGAAAACACAGAGCCCCAGGTAAGTGAAAATCAAGGTTAATGTCGCTCCCATTTCTCATTACACGCCCAAATATGCAAATCGACGCAAACATAAACCTCCCACATGGGGGTCCTCGGCAATCTTCTAGCTGCTTTCCACAGGCAGAGCTGCCTAACCTGAGCTCCAGCTCCCGGAACGGTAGGAGTCCGGGCCTGGCCTGAAGCACCCTTGCTGGGATCTGCCCCGTGGCTTTAACCCAAACAGTGCCGCACTGCACGGGTCAGCTCCCCGGCTTGCTCTGGGGAGAGGCTGAGTTCAGGAGAACAAGAGTCACTGGGGCAGAAAAGAGGCCTGCGAGGAAAGAGCCATGTCATTCCTCTGTCCCTGTCCCCGGAGGCACACTCCAGTCAAGTCTCTTCCTGGCTTCAGAGAGACAGGCCTCCACAGCCCTGGCTGAGCCCTCGTAGAGGCCCCAAAGCCCTGGCCAGCCCCGCCAGGCCTTACCTGGCCTCCACCCCTCCTACTGCCCCCTCCTACTCCTGGGCTGCCACCCCCGGGGATCCCCGGAACCTCCGCAGATTCTGATTTCTCACACAGATCAGATGAGCTGATGAGAAACGGCCCCTGGTTCAAGGAGACCCCAGCACCCGCCTGCACCACTCTTCGCTGGCCTGCGGCGAGGGCAGGGTGGACCGTTGGGGGTCGTGTGTTTCCTCATCTGTGACACAAGGCGGCTGGACTCGCCGAGGTGTGCTGAGCATTCTGAAGCCACCGAACACTGCTGGAGTGGGCTCCCGCGGGCGTCCAGCAGGGAGACGGGTAAGGGTGGATGGAGACGCTCAGGCCGGAGTGGAGCTGGGGGCTCGGAAGCCTCACCGCTTACTCCTCGCCCCTCCCGGCCTGCACCCCACTCAGGAGCCCTGGGATCCTCTAAGGCACAGCTAGAAACTCCGGGGTTCAAGATTCCATGTCCTGTCATCACTGGTGACAACTCCTCCTTAAGAAGAGAGACCACCTCTGACGTCCCTCTCCCCTTCTCAACAGCAGGAAAAGCCAAACAAACCAGTTGTGCATTCGGATTTTTCTGATTGAAAAATGGCTGCTGTGTTGCACTCTCACAGAAGAGAGCCCCAGAGGGGAACACTACTTGCTATCGGTGAGGTTATCGAAGGAGGAATGTGTTCGCCTTTCCCCCACACATACAACCCACCCCCGTCTGAATTCTCGAAAAAGCCTGAAACTAGGTGGCCTGCGGTCAGCCTGGGCACAGGTGAGTCCCTGGCCTCCTTCACAACCGACAAATCTCCCTTTGGTAAACTCCTTGACGCTGGCTGATCCCCAGGAGGAAGGGGCGATGGCAGGCTGGCTGGACACTGGGCCCGTGTGCACAGGCCCCCGTGGAGGCCCGACGGCGCTGCGCACGCCCGCGCCGTTCTGGAACTGCACACTCACCTGCACACGGAGGGCAGCACGCTGCGGGGTAAACCTGCAGCCCAGAGACACAACGCAGAAGCGGAACCCAAGAGTGGGGTTTTTTCCTAAAGAGTACAATTGCACCCAAACACTAAATAGGGAAGAGCGACGGTGACTTCTCAGTTCCCATCTCCTGGCGTTTATCAGCATCGTCAGATGCAGCTGATCACTCTCGCCTGCGAAAGGCCTCTGCACCCGGCTGCAGGGAACACACGCTCCCATTGCGTCTACTGCAGGGGTCAGTGCTCACTCGGCAATCTCAATCTCGTTAGTCTCGAGGCCTTAAATTACGAGTTATACTCCCTGGAACTCCAGCCTGTAAATGCAACAGGCCACCGGAGGACCCCACTTTGGTGTCTACACCACACACAACCATGGTGAGCTCCCAGGCTCTCCCTCCAAACGAGCCCCCTCCCCAGCCCTCCGTCTGCCCGTCTCTGTTCATAGCTAGTCCATCCTTCTAGCAGTCAGGTCAAAACCTTGGGGACCTCTTTCTCTCACAACCCGTACCCCATCCAGAGACAAATCCTCTTGGCTCTCTACTTCAGATCACACCTAGACCCTCCCTACGTTTCACTCCCTCTACCATTTCCACCCGGTCCTCCTGCCTAGATTATTCTCATAGCCTCCTCACTGGTCTCCTGGCTTCCACTGTTGCCCCCTTAGGGTCTATTTTCTGATTTCAACAAAGAGCTGGAGCAATTTTGTTGGACTACAAGTCAGAGCCTGGCTACTCTTCGGCTCAAAATCCTCAGTGGTCTCTTGGTTCCCTCAGTGTCAGAGCCAATGGTCCTACAGTGGTCCACAAGGGCTTGTGTGATCTGGCCACAGTCACTGCTCAGACCTCACTACCCTCACTACCAGCCCCGTTCCCCTATTCCAGTCACGTGGGCTTCTGTCTCCCCCACCACGCCAGGGACGTCCTGCCTCTGGGCCTCTGCCTTGCTCGTTCTGCCTACGCACTCTTCCCTGAGTCCACAAGGCTCGCCCCTGCCGCTCCCTTTGGGTCTTTGCTCAAATGCCACTTTCTCAGGGAGCCCTTCCCCTCTGAAAGCTCAACCACCCTCTGCCCAGTAACCCCAGGCCCCTTCCCTGTTCTGTTTTTCTCTATAGCGTTTATCATCCCCCAACATACTACATAATTGATTTTATTTACTTATGTCATTTCCCCAGCAGACAGAAGTAGAATAGGACTTCATAAGGACAGATCTTTGTCTGTTTTGTTTACTCAAGTATCCACAGCTCCTAAGACAATGTCCAGCATCTCATAGGTGCCCGGTAAAAATGTGCTAAGTGCATGAAAGTTCTTCTTATCTCATGCGGTTTGGAAGGGCTTCCAAAGAGCCATGTACTCTCTGAAACTGAAAGCCAAATTTTGTGTTAGATTTTCTCCACCCTGGGAAGAGTCATAGCCTTAAAGTCTCAGAGATTTGTGACTTGAAAAAGTCGAAGAACCACTAACACAGATGCTTGAATTTAACAAGGATTATTATAGGTTTCTCCAAACAATGAATAAACTTCATTCACAGCTATTTGCTAAAATAGGAATGTATAATCCACCAGTGGTGTAATTATATTGCATTCCTGCTTTAGAATTTCTAGCACAGAGTCAAAAGCTTTGCCTTCGGAATTTTTATGAGCAGATCTTGAATAGGCAACACTATTACTCTGACTGTCTGTGAGCCAGACACTGGTGAGAATGAATAAAAACGTGTTTTCACAGATTTGGAGCTAATTCTAATATTCACACAAAGCTGAAAGAAAAATGTACCTGTAAGGCGCAGGCACACACGCACGCACGGCACGTGACGACCCCGGTGGGCGGCTGTCAGGCAAACAGCTGCATCCACCCAGTCCGCCGCCCTGGCCCCACTGGGAAAGGACCAGGCCTGGTCCCCAGACAACAAACCCCGCCCCTCCTTCCCACCCACCCCCCATTCCAATTCCAAAACAAGTTAAAAGCAAAAAATTCCACACACAAAATCATCAGTCGTCCACCGGGCACACAGAGGTTGCTGTGTAAGAGCCAAGCTCCCACACAGGGCAGGGCTTACCTTCCCCTATCATGGAGACGCCCACGGACATGCCCATGAACTTGCTTTTGGTCCACACGTGAGTGCTGACACACAGTCTCCTCTCCTTGCACTCACAGTAGAAGCAGGAGATGGGAGGGTGGTGGGACACCTGCTCCGCCACAAACCGCAGCTTGTAGCCTTTGGAGGAGTCATCAGCTCCTGAGCACTCATGGCCACCGGCAGGCGAGGGGGCAGCAGTCCTCTTAGGCCTGACCCTGTCCTTGGGAACTTCCCAGGAGCAGTGAAACGTCTCGCCAATGATGGGGTTATAGGGCTTCTTGGCCAGAGCCCCCTTGCGGCCCTCGTGGAAGGCTGTGAGATAATATTCGACGAAGCAAATGACTCTCTCCTCCGGCGTGGCCCCAGAGGTGACGGCCAGCAGCAGGTCTGGGTGTGCCATAAAATCCGCATACATCTCTAGCAAGGACCGCTTCTCCAGAATAAACGTGGGGAGTACCACCTGCACCCGGAAGGACACAAAGTCAGACAGGAATCCCTGTGATTAGTGGGAAGCTGAAAGGAAAAAGTAAAGGCTGCGACCACTGTCTAGCAAATCCCTTACACCTCAAGCCAGGGAACAGTTTCTTTTGATTGGTGCACAAATGACAAATCAGGAGAAATAATATCAAAGAAATGTGAAGTGGCAGTGGAATCGACCTCAGCCCAGCTCTGTGGACAAGACTGTTCGGAGTGATTTTCTTCTTTGCTTATCTGGGCTAGGACAGTGGTCTCTGTCTCTGTCCGCTGCCGTGACTCTCCCTACATCCCTCTTTTACTCTCCATTATTTGGAGATGTGAAGAAAGAAGCTTGGAAGGGCTTTTCCATGTGGTTCCTGCCATCGGGCACTGCGGCAGGGGGCGCTCAGTGTTCTCACAAACATGGACTCTGGGGTGGGTTGGTGCCACCACAAGAGTGTCTATGGGGAGATCTGTAGAAAAATGGCGTATAAACCCAAACATGATCGAGGTAGGGTAGGACTTTGGAAAAAGCCCAGCCCAGGGGTCTGGGAAGTAGGCCAACCAGGAGGCAATGTCCACAGAGCTGCCTGGGGTAAGGCCTTGGTCTTAGTGATTCCATCTGTGGAGGCTGGTCCCCAAGGCTGGGCCAAAAGAAACCATTGGAAGTCACAAAGTAGGCTGGTGCTTAACGTACAGAATCTTCTGGTAAAGGACTGCCATAGGGGCTGCCCCAGGTTTGTCACTGACTCCATGACTAAAGATAAGAAGTGACCTGGATAACTCCGTCAGGGTTGGGGTGCAGACTCCTCACTGATCCAAAGTAGATCCCAGTGGTCACTGCAGGACTCTGCAACCCTAAATGCTGATCGCCCAGTGATTAGGTTGATTAAAGCAAATGAAGAACATTCTGAATCTTGGAAGCAGGTAACTCATGACTATCACTGTTACGTAAAGGAAAGAAAATCCAATTCTCACTGCTCTACAATGAGCTTAAAATATTTTTTGATTATTAATATTCTGCCCACTTAGCTGCAAGACACAGCTGGCTTTAACCTGGAGCATCTCATGTTGTTCCCCCCAGTGTGGATTCACCTGCTTTTGAGGCTGGCAGGCTGGCCACATCCGCCAGCTTCTCTTCAGCACCCCAACATGAAGGCAGGGGAACCCCGCCAGGTTCCAGTGAGTTGACCAATGTCATGTGGCTGGTTTACGCTCTCTCCTTACTTGACCAATTCTGCCCTTCCTTCACATAGTCCCTAACTCCCATGAGAACATCTGGGAGGGTGCACAACCACTGACTACAGATACTACGCAGGCTCACAGACCTATAATCCAGACTCCACTTCAGCTTTCAAGCCCCTTCCCTGCAAATGATGTGGATACAATGGGAGGGAGAAGAGATGGTGCTGGTTTGAGTCTGTCTCCTCCAAAGCTCATGTTGAAATTTGACCCCCAATGTGGTGACGGGAGGTGGGGCCTGGTGGGAGGCGTTTGGGCCATGGGGGCAGATCCCTTATGAATAGATGAACACCCTCCATCAGGAGTGAGGGAGTCCTGTGCTCTCGGGGCTGGATCAGTTACTGAGAGAGCGGCTGCTATAAAAGCAAGTCTCGCTTCCTGGACTCTCTCGCTCCCTCTCTCACCATGTGATCTCTGCACACACCAGCTCGATTTTCCACTTCTCCGCTCAGCACAGGGCCCTCACCAGGAGCCAGCCGTATGTGGCACTACGCTCTTGAACTTCCCAGCATGCAGAATGGTGAGCAAATAAATATCTTTTCTTTATAAACTACCTGGTCTCAGGTATTCTGTTACAGCAACAATGAACAGACTAATGTAGATGTCTACAGAGAAAGAGAGAGAGGCAGACATGAGAACAGAGCACAGAGATGAGCACAGAACCAAAGCACAGAGATGCCAGAGGAAACTAGAAAAGGCCTAGTCCACTAGAGTGGTAAAGCTTGGTAGATACCTTTTAATGCTTTTCTATCTTTCATTTAAAAACTATGTCAGAGGAAAATGTACCTGCACTAAGTAAAAAAGAAGCCGGATGTAAAATTGAATATGTAACATAATCCAAGTACCATAAAAAGACTCAAAATGTTAACATGTCTCTCTGGGTGATAGAACTGAGTAATTTTAAAAAGTTCTTTCTACGTTAAATAAAAGAAAAAACAAAGTTCTTTCTAAATATTTTTCTGCTTTGCTTTTATAATACACAGGAAGAAAAGCTATTATTTAAAATACAACTATGCAAATCAATACAGATTTCCTAATTTTCTTTCAGCCACAACTTGACAAAATTGAGAATTTAACTGCTCGAGGATCTCACCTGGCCAAGAAAAAGCATATTCTGCCTTGGAATGGCCTTGAGATGCCACCTCTATCACTTCCTATATCTGAGACCCGAGTAGCTGGCATGAAACCAGACAAACAGATGAATTATGCATTAGAAGCGACACCTTTATTTCTTTTGACACGTTGTATGTGATTTCCCCTGGTGTTTGGGTGCAGGTTCTCTTTCACGGTGCCTTTAATTCTTCAGACTACTTCAGGCCAAGTTTTCAGTTGCTGCTTCTCTTAAGGAATATCAGAACATTCAGATACATATCAAGGAACTTCTGAGCGGGGAGCATGTTGAAGGCAGCTTAGACAGGACCTAGCTTATTTCAGGGATGTTTTCTGGGGTAAGGAACCACAGAGCCTGATGCATCAGAAATGCTCACTAAATGTCTAAGGAATGAGTGGACTCAAACCTGCTCTGCCCCACCCAGCATCGGATCTCCTGAGATACCTTGGGGGCCAAGAAATGGGACTGGGGGACCTCCAGGATGGGGGCCCCACGGGAGCCAGAAGGAATGCCGCTGCCCAGTCTGGAGGTATCTCCACCTTCCCCCTATCAAAGGGGAGAGAAAAGGCTCTGCTCGGCATCATCTCTGTGTTATTGTTGCCCAAATCATTTCATCTAACTCTGAAGGGAAAAACATCAAACAAACCCAAAGTGAGAAACATTCTGGGAAAAAACAAACAAACAAAAATAAAAATCTGACCTGGATTTTTCAGTATCACTGCCATGAAAGAAAAAAAAAAGGAGGGGGAATCTTCTAGACTAAAGGAGATTAAAGCGATATGATGATAACCAATATAACATAATCTGGATTGGATCCTGGAGTTTTAAAAAAAAAAGCTATAAAGCACATTACTGGGACAATTTGGGAAAATTTCATCATGGGCTGTATATGAAATAGTCTTGCCTCAATGTTAAATTTCCCAAGTGTGATAAACGTATTGTGGAGGAGAATGTCCTCATTCTTAGGACACCCTCACTGAAGGGTTAGGGGAGAACTGTCATGATGTCTGCACTGGTACTCTAAGATGGCTCAGAAAAAAATAAACACACACATATATATGCATGTGTATGTGTTGGGTTGTGGGAAGTGGGGAGACTGAGAGCTGGACAGAGGAATGGAAGGAGGCAGGGGAGGAGGCAAGAGGTTGGCAGAGAGGGAAGAAGGGAGAAGAAATGCAAAGTGCAAAATGTTAATAATTGGCCAATAAAGGTGAAAAATACGTGGGAATCCATTGTACTATTTTGCAATTTTACTGGATTGGAAAATTCCCAAAATGAAAAGTTGAAGGAAAAAGAAAAAAGGCTCTACTAGGGATGCGATACCTGAGAACGTATCAATTTTCAAAGACAACCCTCCTGAAATTGCAGACTCAGGGAACGTGGGCTCACAGCCGACATCAAGTCCAACCATGAGGTATGTATTCTGCACTTCAGAATGATGTTGTGGCTTTGTCAGAGCTGGGGGAATACTCTCCAAGTAGAATACTTGGAGAGATGGAGCAGAATGGGTTGGGGGTGGAATTACTATTTCCTATCTCATCCCCTGTTGCTGTGTTTCATTAGTGCTTGTGCAGAAAACTGTTAACAGATTGACTTCAAAACCAGGCCTGAACACTCTGGACAAGATGTCATACTTTTCATTATAACAGATTTCCTAGTCTGGTGTGATTTCTTTCTCTCATACAATCTCCTGGGCCCCTCCCCCTCCCTTTTTTGGTATGTTTGCAAATAAGTCACTTAATCATCCGTTTCTTGGGCGGTGGACACGGGTGATACAGAGCCAAGAAGTAGTGAGCGCTAATTGGGCTGTCTGCCTCTGACAGGGTGACTGATGGCCCAGCTGTGCAGGCGGATGGCATCCAAATGGCCTGGAATCACTGCTGCAGATTTACCGAGCCATCAATAAGGAATGTCTTTTCTACCATTAACATAATTAAGACAATGAACTACTTTAGGGGAAGGAAAAAAAGAGAGGATCTGCACTAGGGACTCAGAGAACAATTAATTACATTTAAAGTTGCATCAATCTAGAAGTAAATAACTAATCTTCAGGTTGGATTCTTAGGCTCTTAGAAATTTAGAATAAATGATCACCCGTGAAGGAAGGCAAAGGATGTTCAGAAAGAGTGAAAGCACCCACCCCCCAACAGGAGACACAGCAGCCCTCTGCAAAGGAAGGCCAAGAGCAGGTTCAATTTTCTTCAAAAAAACATCAGTTCCTAACCTTGGGAGCCATCTCTGTGATACTCTATCCTTCAACTGGCAAACACCCGAGTGCAAAGAGAAGTCTAGACCACCACCGCAGTTAATTTAGGTGATACTTTAAGAAAACCAAGGGAATTACACAAAAATCCAGCTTTACAAAATAAAGCATAGATAACCCATACTACCAAAGATTGCTTTACTTAGCCAACTTTGCCAACCTTTCCCCTGGGTTTCCTTAACGTGCCAGCTCCTTCACTCCCATCTCATGGCACTTGAAACATCATAAAAGGCATTCATTAAAATTTTTGTTGGATGGAAAGAGTCTGAAATAAAATTTTACTTTTTCCATGAAGATATTTACCACACAGAGATACATGTGTTGAAATTAATCTCTGCGTTCCTGTAGAGTCCCAGACCTCAGCTTGCAGAAGGGAGTCAGTTGTGTGCTGAGGTTCATCTCTTAGCAGCTACCCGCCATATGCATTGGGCAAGTTCATCTCTGCAAGACTCAATTCCTCAGCTGTAAAATGGGGAAAATAAAAAACAGCAGCCTCCTAGGTTTTCTGTGAATATTAAATGACACTGCTAAAGTAACCCAGTGTCTACCTAGCACACAGGAAATGCTCACTCTATGTTGGCTGTTGTTATAATCAGGGATCAGTAACCTTGTTTGGAGACCAGGGAAGATAAGGACAACAGAGATGAGACACTAAATTGTCACATAATATTTCAGTGACAAGGTCGGAAGCTAAAATGACCTTCTAATGACCACAGCAATCCCTGGACCACCTCTGATGCTTCTGTAAATGACCAAGTAAGATAACTGCTCATAGGAAAAGGAGAAATAAATACATAAAACAAGAAAATTATCATTGGAATATACGAAATGTTTCAAACTTACACTGTTTATAGAACTAAAACCAGAGCACAGCAGTGTGAATTTCATATACATTATCTTGTGCAATCTTCTTAGAAAACTGTGAGCAGGTGTCACTATTTCATTTTACACATGAAAAAGCTAGGGTTCAGAGAGATTTTGTAATTTACAACCACTAAATACACAGAGAGCTGGAATATGACCCAACTCTGCGTGGTCAAGGCCCACACTGGATCACTCAAGGACACTGAGAGGCCTGAAGACTCTATTTTAACTGCTTCTGGAAGAATGGGATTGCTGAGCTCCTGCCGACAGAAAGGGAGCATGGGGGTCACACAATGACGTCCCCTCATGACAGAGATCTATTCTGACAAGCTTATGGAAGCCAGGTTACCACTCTGTCTTCTATTAAAAGGCAAGCATTCAGGAGAGATAACACACTTTGCTTGACAGTATATAAAAAACAAGATTTGAGGCCGGGTGTGATGGCTCACACCTGTAATCCTAGCCCTTTGGGAGGCCAACGCGGGAGGATCACTTGAGCTCAGGAGTTTCAGACCAGCCTGAGCAAGAGCAAGGCCCCATCTCTACAAAAAATAGAAAAAAATTAGCCGGGCATGGTGGTGCATGCCTGCAGTCCCAGCTCATCAGGAAGCTGAGGCGGGAGGATCACTTAAGCCCAGGAATTTGAGGTTGCCATGAGCTACGATGACACCACTGCACTCCAGCCTGGGCAACAGAGCAAGACTCTGTCTCAAAACAAACAAACAAACAAAAACAAGATTTGGGGAGAAGAGGAGGAGAAAGGATCAGAAAAGAAAAAAGGAAGAAATACACAGGAGACCTGAGACCCTGAATGTCCACACCTCTGCCTCATGCAGTTCATTTCCAGGGTAAACCTTGGGCCTTCTGATGCTTTTCATAAAAATGCACCCCTTATAAGTAGATGCTTGAGCATAACAACATTAACCTTTGCATATTGTGACTGAGGATGGAAATCAGGCCTAATGAAATGCAATCGAAGGAAAAAAGCTGTATGCCCAAGATGTTCACTATATCATTGTAACATCAAGAAGCCGAAGACAGCAAACATGACCAACCACACTACATTTTGTTGAGGAAGTAAATGACAATGCAATGATGTGGTAGAATGTTATGTATCCATTAAAGTATACACAGGTAATGATGTTCTTTTCCTTAAACCTGTGGTGAATATATGATGTTTGTCATAGTGTGATTCTATGTACCAGGAATCAACAAACTACAACCCACGGGTCAAATCTCCACTTGTTTTTACAGCTAATTTTACTGGAACAAGCTATACCCATTCATTTCCACATTGTCTATGTCTGCTTTCGAGGTCCAACGGCAGAGCTGATGGATTGCAACAGATACCATATGGCCCCCAAAGCCAAAAACACTTATTATCTGGCCTGTTAGAAAAAAAGGGTTGCTGGCCCCTGCCCTATATGATTCATACATGTTATATCCTTTTATATCTATTCAACATTTAATTTTAAAACAATTTTCACTTTTCAAACAGTGTTAGGCCAGGCATGGTAGCTCACACCTGTAATCCCAGCACTTTGGGAGACAGAGGTAGGAGGATTACTTGAGGCCAGGAGTTTAAGGTTGCAGTGAGCTATGATTATGCCACTATACTTCAGCCTGGGTGACAGAGCTAGATTCTGAGTGACAGAGCAAGACCCTGTCTCAAAAAAAAAAAGAGCTTTTCTGAACATTCCTATGACTTCTGACACATGTTGTCAATGCTTTCTATTTAATTAAAACGCAATCCATTTATGATGTCATCAGCAAGGGATTAGGGTATTATTTTCACCCTGTACACACTAGGTATAATGTATATCTACCATTTTGTTGCTAATTTAGAAGGTATAAAATGGCGTGTCAAGGTCATTTTATTTTGGCATTTCTTTGATTTGTAACAATTTACATAATTCCCTAAGAATCCCAGAAACTTGATTATCTCAGCAAGCTTCTCTGTCAAAGTATGAATCTTGTCTAACATATTCCTGATTGATGAGGTAGGGATTGGTTATCTTTAGGTTATGGACCTCATCACCTGGAGACAGCTCAGTCCACTAGTTTTAACCACAATCTGCATCCCCAAACTCCAACCTACTCTTTGGAGCCAGCTGTACCCTCTGAAAGAGCTCAAAATCCACTATTCTAGAATATCTCTCCGAATCTGTAACACTGGAATTTAGGCTAAATCCCCTGAGGATTCCATATAGGTCACCAATAGGCACACCCCTAGACCCTGTCATTTCCTGTAACCACCACACTCCATAATCTCAATTTCAAGCATCCCTCTCTTGGCCCATCACCCCTGTATGTCCCACTCACTCCCTCCAGTCCCAGCCCCACCAAGACCAGTAGCCCCTCCATCCTCTGTTCTCTTCTTGTCTGGGCTATGTTCAATCTGTGGAGATACAGCAGGTCATCCAGTGGAGGTAACACCAGTAACTCGGGGTTATGGAACCATAGCTGAGGAACGAGGGCAGACAAGGTGCTTCTGGAGGCAAGACCAGGTACATGCTTTGTGGGGCCCAATAGAAAATGCAAATGCAAGTCTCTTCTTTAAAAATTATTAAGAATTTCAAGATAGCAACAGTAGAGCATTCAAACCAAGCTTGGTGCCCTTCTGAGCATGCAGTGCTGTGTGACCCCACAGGTCACATGCCCATGAGCCTGGCCCTGCCTGGGGACCACAGTTAACTAAGGCACATGAGCACTTCATGCCCAGTCGGGCTGGTAACGATGTGAGAATATGTCAACACCAAGAATTGCAGGCTGGAGGGTTGACATTCAGGGCAGATGGCGGCACGGAGAGCCTCCTCTTCAGAGCCTGGTGTGTGAGGCGGGGGACAGTCAAGCAGAGGGAGGGGACGGCAAAGGGAGGGAACTTTCTACCTAGGTCTGGCGTCCTCAGGGTGGGCCCACCGTTTTGTTTAAAGTGGTACAGTCTCCCAGAATATCAGACACACTCACATTCAAACTTAGAAAAATATTTCAAAAGAAAGGTTTTTCTGTCGTCTGTGAAGCTCCTGTCTCCTCTCTCTTTTGTCTCCTAAAAATGGTCAGGTACCATGTTCTGTCATCTTCCTCCTCAAAGACTCTCTCTCACTCTCACCCTTCCCTCTGTTCTCTGGCCTCCTGCCCAGTCTCAGAACCCAGACCCTTCGCTGCAGCCGAACGAGCCAGCCAGCCTTAGGGTGTGCCCCAGGCTGTGCCTTCCATGGCTCTGTTTCCAGTACACCTCGTTTTCCTGTCTGGCCTTCAGACCTAGCACGTCCCGCTCCTGCACACCCTCCCCAACAGCACGTCTGTCCCGGCCCGCCAGCTGCTTCGCTACCGCATCGCATGGCCACACCACGCAAAGGAGCGTTCTCTCGGGGTAAGATGGTGACACACTTGCCAGGAGCCCAGCACCAGGCTCCGTCCTCTGCATGCCACCCCCGACCCTCACGGCGTTCTGCCCGGGGGACATCTCTGGAGGAACCGTCTGGAAGTGGAACCCAGGGACGCCAAACTGCAAAGTCCAGGCTCTTTCCGCCAGCCCACTGTGCCTTCACGACACCATACGACCCCTCAGCTACATACAAAATCGCTTTCCTGCTTGCCTCCAGGACACGCTGCTGACTTGGGGTGAGGGAGGACGTATGTGGGACCCTCCTACACAACATCGGGGGTTAGGATGCAGGGTTCTCTTGACGACGGTCCTCGGGAAGAGTCCCGCCTGCACTCAACGCCAGGAACAGTGAGCTGCGCTTCTCCCCACCCGCGGGTTCGTTCCTTTACATTTGGGCAAGGGGACCAGGATCCCCCGCGAAGCCACCCTCGGGCCCAGCTGTTAAAGCTGGGACAGCAACAGCAGGTCATGGGCATGCACAGGGGCCTGTCCTGGCTCCCCCATCTTCCTCCCTCCTGTGTTCTTCCCATGGCCATTGTGCCATCGCTATCTCTATAATCTTCTCTAGAACACGGCAGGAACCAACGAAATACCATCCTAAATTTTCCTATCATCTCACATGCTTTTTCTAAGGTTTTCCCTGCCCTTGCAGAGTAGCAGCTCCTCCAGAGAATTAAATGCAAGGCCATCCAGCTCCGAGGATGAGCATTTATGTACAGATGTCCTTTACATTACGCCTGGAATAGCCACACTTGAAAGCAATTCTGGCCTTTCCCTCACTCTACGTCCCCAGCCCCACCGCAATGAGAGGAACGTGCTCAGGGGAGGCTTGAGGACAGAGACAGGACCCAAACCAGGGGCCACAAATCCAGGGGGATGTGCCGACCTACCTTGGTTAGATCCATTCCAAGTTTGAGTTGTGAGATGAGATGAAGAATTACACTGCGCTGATCCTCCATGACGCCCAATTCTGTCTCTTCCTTGTCTTCATTGTCACTTTTTTCATCTTCAGACAAAACCAATTCAGGGCCTGAGTTTGGCTAAAATGAAATCATCGATAAAAATCACCAGCTGACCCAGCAGAAGGTAGAACTACGGCACATGAACCCAAATGCTTAACGACAGAAGGGACCCCATCCTGCCCCGGGAAGGCTTTCTCTGCAGGCCGGTCCCACTGCCACGGGCAGAGGAGCCTGTCTGGGGCGCAGGCCCTGTGCCCTGGCCACCACACGGCCCTCCTCTCTCCGCTTCCCCCGCTCCCCATTCGTGACCCTCCTGGCCCACGGGCTTTCCTGACAAAAAAGCTTCTTGCTCTTTAAGAAACTAACTGTGGTACATGGGTATGAGCCCACTTAATTTTGCCCATTCGCACAACTCAGGACACTTTATATCTAATGTAAATTTTTATGTTTATAAATAAAAGTTGGATTATCCTGGGACTAAAATTTCCTTATTTATGAAATAAACATAAAGATTCTTAAACGCGCTCTCAGACTATTTCTAGTCAAATCGCTTAGGGTCACTGCAGCTAGTGTAAGAAAAGTCTCGGAATTGGCATTAATTTAGAGAGGGAGACTAAAATGAGAACTGAAGACAAAACACTTGAAACCTTGTGATACTGGGATTCCCGCAGCCCAACAGACCCTGCTTTCCTCAGTGCAAGTTTATTAATTTAATCGCTCGATTCCAATTTTTCAAACTGCACAGAAAACAGGCAAGTTAATCAGCTGTGCAAGGGGGACAACCGAGCATGAAATTTTCCAATGCCCAAGTGTCAAGAACTCCAGCTACAACGTAAAGCCGTCCTCAGAATTCTGTTGAGAGAGTAACCCCATTCCACCACTCCACGCTTGCCTGTGTTCTCACGGTCCTTGCTCATACGCAAGCAAAGCGCCCTGAACAGAACCTGATACAGTTGTTCTCAGTTGCCACTGGCAGGTCAGACATAACGATCGTGATACACAGAAATGCAGGAGCTCAAAGGTTTTAAACACGAAGGATAAAGACTTGCCCAAACGTCCACGCAAAAACAAATGATTTATTAACCTCATTAGACAGAATCATCTTACATCTAAAGGCATTTCTAATATTATTTTGGTGGTTAAGGTGTTTGTAGTTGTCAGCCTAGCATATATGTACTGGCCGTTTAGCAGCACTCCAAAGAGAGGAAGTAAAGGTGCTCCTTCCCTCCTGGGGAAGGCATTTTTAAAATTTCAATTTAAATAGACATTGTCCACGTATAAACTCCCAAGGTATTCTCGATCGCTTCTAAATAACCCCAATTCCGGAGATGGCTCGGAAGGCCTCAGTGGAACCCACAGGGCTTTCCCGCAGCCAAGAGCTGAGTTTTCTTCCAGTACATGCCTGGTTCTCCAGCCTGCTCATAACAGGTATTACCTGACATCATCGGCAAGTCCCTGTGCTAGAATATACCAAAATAACCGAGGACTCCTTACCCATCCTGTCCCTGAGAAGACTAAGCAGAGGGAGGTCTGGGAGCATGGGCTGCCCCGATTCTGCACTGGGAAGTCAGGCAGGAGTCAGGAGCCAGCACTCACAGCCCCCCAGAGGCCCGTCCTCTGGCTCTGCTGCACGACACCCCGTCTGCTGGGCTACAATGGCCGCTGCTGCCAAGGCCACTGCAGCTATGAGCCTGAACGGCTAACGCTGGGATAAGCAGGGCTTCTACCCACCTGCCCTCCCAGCTCTCCTCCCTTTTCCCTTTTCTGAATTTCGGGTCAGTTTTAAAGTAGGTGGCTGTCTCCATTTGCTGGGAGCCTGCATTTCCAATCCCATGCGACTAAAGTCAGAGCACTCAGACACAAGTTCCTCCCAATGGCAAAGGTGCTGCAGCTGCTACCTGTTTGGTGGAAACCCGGCGGGCGGTGACCTGCATTAGCAGAATTCCCCTCAGCCCAAGGGCAGGCTGGGGGAGGCAAGGGCAGTGTCTGGGCATTTGCTTTGGGAGGAAAACGGACAATCAAAAACAAGGGAAATCAAACCACCATTGTGCACCCGAGGGAGTGGGTGGGCTGCAAAGTCCTTAAAGTCCTTAAACATCTCAACAAGAAAGGTAGTTACATTTTGAGCACAATTACTCCTGCTTGAAATCAGCTGTTCTCACAAAGCATGGACTGTGAACTAAACAAATCAAGCGCTCACGTGAGGCTGCCATGAGCTTTAGGAAGCAAAAAATGAGCCTTTCTTCTACAGATGTGATTTCCCACTTGTCCACAAGCCAGCACGTGGGAGACCTCCACCTTTCCCACTCACTACCACACCCAGGGGGACGTGTTTATAGACCACCCAAGACAACACTGTCTGCTCTGCTAGAAAACGAAGCCCAGCTTGTTCCTGACTTCCAGCAGCCAGGAAGTCTTACCCAGGACCCAGCCGCCCGATGCTAAGTGCACACACGAAGGCAAATCTCTCCAGCTCCTCCGGCTGCAAAGCAGCTTCCCGCGTCCTCCATGTCTCCTGAGTCCTCTCAAAGACACTGGCTCCAGCAGACAGACTTAGGACTGGCACACGGGCCCCAGAAGCTGACTCATGGGGTGACGAGTGGCCAGAGCTCCTCGGGGGCCCGAAGTCCTGCCCAGGGAAGAAGGGCAAACAGCCCCCAGGGCACAAATTCTCAGCAAGCCGTGCCCTAACCTTAAACAGGGACTTGGCACTATTTTCTGTCTCTCACGGCTTCTTAGAACTTGTCCTTTTTCTTACAGTGTGAGTTGTAAACAATTGTACTCAACTTCAAGGACATAATTAGAGTTAAAAAAAAAAAAAAAAAAAACTGGTTTCCTTCATCATGTTGATGGTGAACGTCTTAGAGGATCCTTCCATTCCGCCCACACTGGAGCCCAGCCCATCTGCAGACAGGGAAGACCCCCTCCACTGCGGGTCCAAATTGCGGTTCTGGATAGAAAGGAAGGAGTACTCGGCAGGTCAACTCGGTCTCAAAGAGGTCACTGGCAATGTAAATACCTATCTGTCTGCAGCCCCAGAGCACCCACCGCCAGCAGGCACTGCAAGGGATGGAGGGTTTGAAGAGCCAGGTTTCGATGGAGTTTTAAAAGCACAAAACCTCCTTCCTTTTTAGAGTCAAGGGTCTGTTGATTCTGCTACTCTGATGCAGAATCCAAAGGTATTGGTAATTATCACCAGATCTAAGCCCTAGTTTCCATAACCGAGTCCACAAGCTCATCCACACCTTCACCCTCCCTCTCTCACAAAGTCCGGCTTCTCCCCTGCACACCCACACCCTGTAAACCTCAGTGGATTTTCACTTGAAAAGCAATAACGACTGTCTCGAGGTGATCAAAGATAGAAGAACAGTGTTTCTCCTTCTCAGAAGGAAAATGAACGTGAGAAACGGTTTTATAATGCTGAGAAAACTTATAAGACTTAAGCAAGAAGAATCCTCAGATCTCCCATCCCCCCGGAGATCTTTGTAAATGAACCAGCCCAGTCATAGAAATGTATACAAACTTGAAAATGAAATGCAACTAAAATGTGTTTTAAAGAGAAGCAGGCTTTGGGGGGGGAGGGGGAAGAGGTTTTTAATAAAAACAAAAATTATGACTCAATATTTCTATTGCATGAGCACCACAGGGCATAGGGTACTACAAAAATCAAGCGACTTGTGCCTATTAGCAAATGTAGAAAAGACAAGTGAAAATTTGATGGACACGAAAAAGCTTCATGGGTAGGCTAGAGTTTAGAGACATTCCCTGGTGACTCAGTAGTGACCAGTGCCCAGGGCAAGCCTTCTTGACCTGGGCCACATGGACAGTCCTTAAGAGATCCACCACCATCCTTGAAATTTTACGCAAACATTGTGTGTCTGGGCACTCTTTTGAAGAGAGGGTCTATGGCTCTCACTGGACTTTTAGAAAGGTGTCTGCCCCTCAGCTGACCTCAGGCCTCTCGAGGACCAAAGAGCAAGACCGTGTAAGAGATGGGCTCTTGCGGTGGGAATGGTCTAGTCAAAGACAGTCGCAGCATTTGCAGATGTGACCCTGTCCTTAACCACAGGCCTCTGCCTCTTCCCAAGGAGGGAGAAGCACGTCCATGGGACTGCAGCCAAGGGCCAAAGCCAGAGGGCAAAATTGTGACTTGTGTCAGGTTTACATGGGTTCAACTGTCTTCTCCATGGGGACACTGGTGCAGGAGAAACATTTAGCTTTGCTTTCATCTCTTATTTTTCAGAAAAATCTTAACTTTTCAATACAAATGCAAATTTCAAGCAAGACTGAAATTCCAATCTTTATTATTCAATACATATGTGTAATTTAACTACAGTTTGGGTCAGTTCCAGGAAAAACCACGAAAGAGACATTTATCTGCAGAGTCCGCTCATTTCCCTGTCACAGACATCACTCCACCCCAATCCCCCAAATCTACTCCTCTTCCCAGCGCCTCAGTCTCGCTTTCCCTTCCTCAGATAGCAGACACCCACCCCATCCTTCTTGCTTCACAGCTATCTCGCCTCCTCTCTTAACTAAGACCCGGCCCGCAGATCGCTGAGTCAGCATAAGCAGTTTGATCTACTACATCCCCGTTATTTGTATAATACATGCCTTATGATCTAACGTCTTAACTTGAAGGGCTGCATTCTCACTGGTTAGATGCGAGGCATCATGGCAGAGGCCTCTGTGGTTGCATTACCCAACCTTCAAAGGTGCATTTTGCCTTTTAGACAGGGAGCATTCCATGCCAGAGCCGTTAAACTACAGACATGCAGGGGTAAGGGGGTCTACTCTAGCAAGGATCAAGATGAGCTCCTAAAGCCATCCTGTGTCCAAGTAAATAAGCATCCTGGAATAGGTATCCATAAACAGACAAGATCTTCAACAGAAAAACATAACCCACTGAGTTCCAGTGACCTGAGAACCTACATGACAAGGACAGACAATAAAGCCAGCTAGAGAATGGACATCAAATCCTCTTCTAGCAGCAAGCATATTGCAGTTCAATCATTTTTAAAGCCTGGCAACTTGCCCCACATACTGCCTCCTTGGCAAGGAGGCACAGGTGGTGAACGAGCCATACCAAAGGACCTTGGCACTGAATGGCAAGACCAAACATATCCAAATACTATTTTTATGGAGAGATGGGGAAATCTAGCCACATCAGAAAGAATATCTGGTACTCTGAGGGTCACAGAAAAGGAGGTGGTAGGGAGAAGACCCAAAGCACCACCCTCAGATATCCTCAAATGAGAAATGTCAGATATACAGGGCAAACAACCCCTCATATATAAATTATTTCTCAATTCCTCAACTACACAGAACATGCAAAAAAAAAAAAAAAAAAACCACATGCAGTAATGGCCACTAGGGCAAGCCTGCTTTCGTTCACTAGGCAATAAGAGTTGGTAGAAGCACACTGGGTCTGGTGGCAGGCACCTGTAATCCCAGCCACTCAGGAGGCTGAGGCAGGAGGATCGCTTGAGGATAGGATTCTAGACCAGCCTGGGCAATACAGTGAGACCCCATCTCTACAAAAAATAGAAGAAGTCCAGGAAAAATAAGAGTTTGAGGTTGACACATGGACAGAGGCTGGGGCCTGGTGAGACTGGAAGAGCAGTACATAGAAGACAAAGGGAATGAATCAAGAAACACAATGAATCCTGGAAGAGAAGCAGGGGACCCAGTGTCTAAGAGGTATGTGTCCAGGGACCAACTACTGAGACATTTTTCTAGTTCTAATGATAATAGTGTTACTGTTGCTGATGACATTTATGGAATCCATAAAACCAAGGACTTAGTCCCTTTTAGCTCTAGTGACTTTCTCATTTCAATATGTACAGCATATTTAACAAAGTTATCGCAATCATTCCACAGCCCTTACAGTGTACCTTCACACCAGTGATATTTTACATCCTAAGAAGCCCTATCTAACAGACCAAGGTCATGCAAACCGGCAGAGTCGCATCTGAAGATCCAGTCCTACTCTGAATACGTCAATAACACCAGCAGAGCCCAGGGTGCGCAAAGTCAGCAATCCGGCAGGTTTCACCTGGCTTTCTTGTCTCTCATTCGACAAGAAACATGCACTGCATGACTACCAAGTGTAAGCATTCACTATTACACGCATGGAAAAGTGATCTCCCCTGAGAACAGCGACATAAAGTTTTGTCATATGGATGCAAAATGCTCCTGATGACCTACTGTCCTTCCCACACTCAGCACAGGCTGGCTTTCTCCTCCAGAAGAGTCTCTTTGGTAGCCGTGTCTGATTCCCCAAAAGTAAGCCATCTTTGCTGGGTGCAGGGTCTCTCAGTGGAACGGAAGTCTGCTCCCCTCTGATCAGAAGTCATGCCGAAGACGGATGTTGTGGACACGTCTTCAGGTGGTGTCTCGCACAGCTGATGCCCCTTGGCCCTGATGCAGGGCGGCTGTTGAAGGCTCTCGACATGAACTGTCCTCTGTGTGGAGCCACTTCTAAAGCCAGGCAACCAACTGTGCCTTCAAGGCCACCACCGTATTTAGGGGACCTTATCTTGCCATTTGGAGGTAGATTCAACTACGAGGCCACTGTAAGGGGGAACCCGACGGAGAAGTAGCCTCTTATCCTTGACAGGTCCAAGTACAAGGCATGTCCACACAGCAGGCTGGTCCCAGCTGCCTGCATTTTGGAGATGCTGAGTTGGTGGCCACTGACATCACAATCCTTCCGCCGCCTCCCAGGGGATGAGCTGGCTTGCTTGCTCTAACCACACATACACACACATTTACCACACTTGGCTCTCATAGACTGGAAGGACAGATGCTCTTCCTGAGCAAAGGGGCCGACCTGCAGAAAGGTTAGTTTTAAATAAAACATACCCTGGAAGGTAGAATGAAGTCACTTCTGGGGAGGGAAGAGAGTTGGGGGCATTCATCATTAGCCAAGATAATCAGGAACTAGACCAAGAGGATTCAACATGTGTCCCTTGAAAACACTGGAGGGAAACATTAACAGGAAACAGCAGCATGTCTTTGTCTAAATTCCACATATCTGCTTAGAAACCAAAGCCTAACCATTTTTAAATGAAAGGAAAACAGAAAGGAATCAAGAAGGAGCAAAGAAAACCTAAAGAAAGTACAAAAAAGAAAAAAAGAGAAAGCAGCAGCAGCGAATGAAGCGGTAGGCAATTATTTTGCAGTTGCAGCTTTTGGAACGTGCCAGTAAGAATACTGACTGCCAGCATGCGGGGCTCGGGAGGCTGCAAATCAAACTTGTGCATTCAGTTAGCATTAGCCTGCTGCCCGGAAAAACAGGGAAAGGGGAGGGCCCTGACAGGGCCAAGCGCTGTGTCAGGTGCTTTACAACATCATCACAAGGAGCAAAAGGCTGGCACTTTAAAACCTCATCGAGCACTGAATCTATGACGTGGCCGAGAGCTTAGCAAGACTTCCTGATAGTGAGGCTGTGTGGGGTGGAGGGACCAAGGTCACCGGGGGCCTCATTTTGGTGTTGCCCCAGCAGCACAGATCATAGGAAGCTCATTAGCACTGGGATAGAAGTCATGACAAGGAAAAGGAAGAGGCCACAAAACCAAAGAACACAATCACCGCAGCTTTCGGAGACAGTGAAGCATGAAGCAAAGGCTCAGAGCTTTGGCTACAGATAGACAGTCCTGGAGATAAATCCTGAAGACGCTGCTCTCCACGTGTAAGGCTCAGTCTCCTTGTCTGCAACATGGAGATGGTACCACCCACACCTGAGAGGGCTCCCAAGAGGTCTCAACAAGACAAAGCATGTAAAAGCCCTGAACACAGGGGCTAGCACACAGGAAATGCTTGGTAAACAGCCGTGCTCTCGTGGGGCCACTGGCTTTCACACTGGGCACACAGTGGTGCCTATGGAACGCTGACTTGTGGCCACTGCTAAGGCACCCGCCTCCTCCTCCTCATGCCACTTCCCTCCTCTCCAGCAGCACCCCTCTCGAAGCTGCATGATGCCACCCCAGCTCCTTTTCTAGGCTTCCCCAGGATCGAGTTCATTGAGGGCTCTGTGGCTGCAATGGTCCAGGCTCTCAAACAGTCCAAAGACAAACACAAAGCAGAGAGAGATAGCATCCCATCAACCAGTCCGAGAGGACCAGCTGTGGTTTGGAGGTGACAGGGACAGTGGACCTGCCATCCACAGCTACCCAAGTCCTCCAGACCTATGAAAGGTAGAAAAGAAATGCCTTCAAGACCCCATTCTAGCCTTCCTGGACCTCTGGTAAGAAGAAAAGCAATGGCTTAAGACACAAAAGGCACAGTGTGGGTCAAAAGGTAAGCAGGCACCAGGTCTGAAAGGGTTACTGTCTCCTCAGCCACCTCCAGTGCCCACAAGCAGCAAAGAGCATTAGATAGCGACGACGTAAGGATGCTTAAGACATGGTCTCTAAACAGGCTGATGGTCTAGTCGAGAAGGAGTGCACAGATCTTTCTTTCTTTCTCCTAGCCTTGGGTGGAACCAGTATATTCCAACTCATCATTCAAGACAGCTCAATCACGTTTCTCAGGGACGGAGGTGGAGCCTACATCTTACCAAGGAATCCCTGGGCACTTCGTACATGCCCATCTTGACACTTAGCAAATTGTATTTATGCCAATGCACATCTGCTTTGCAAGTGGACCAGGAATGCCGACCTGCTTTTGGCAGAGGAACAATGATTATTTGGAGCCGGTACTCAGGGCCATGTGTTGAGAACGACACAGAAGCCATCTCCAGGGCTGGGACAAAGGACTCTGTGATCAATTAGGAGTGAAGAGCCACGTAGCTATATTGACATTGTTGTGCAACAGATCTCTAGAACTTTTTCATACTGCAAAATTGAAACTCTATAACCACAGAACAGCAATTCCCCTTCTCCCCTCCTGCAGCCCCTAAAGAACCTGTGTTTAACCAAGCCCTCCAGGTGATTTTGATGTGCCCTAGTGTTTGGGAAGCACTGCTCTAATGACCCCAGGCCATGGCGGCTGCCAGGAATAGCAGAGAAAAGCAGCAGGTGTGATAGAGTCCTGGCACCAGGGAAGAGTTCCACAGGAGTTGTGCTGCTGGCCCATTCTGATTCTCCAGACCCAAGCCCGGGCACCCAGTGTGGACGTGGCTCTGGACTCCACACTAGGAGGATCCAAACTCAGACGAATGGACAAAGTTGCTCATAAACTTGTGTAGGCACAAGTCAAAGAAGGAAATTGTATTTTTCAACAATAGACCAGGTTCTAGAAACTTCATGTGATGACCCCAAAACTGATTCAGAAAGCTATCTACTTTGACTGGATGAGGGTGATTGTACGTTCATCAGTGGCCATGCCAGGCAGTCATTCAATTCCGACTTTGAATTTTTATCTGTCCATTTTAGTTATTTATGCTTCTCCCCTGGAAATTCTCAACTAATTCTCTCCAGTGGAAATTTCAGAAGGGTACGATAACACAAAGGAAATAACCAGTGGCACTGCAAACCACAGAACAGTTTTGATTTACAAGTCATTAAAAGCAAGAGGCATTTACCGTTCTTTGCAGGCCAGAGGGGACTGCATCATGAATAATGGAAAAAGCAAAGTGCATTAAGAACTCTTCTGCAGATGATGTTATAATGTTCTCTCCAGGCCACGTGGAAGGCACAGTTACCGAGGACTTTCTATGTGCCGGGCACATACCAATACATAGGCAGTAGCAGCCCAGCCTTCAAGGGTCAAAATCAAGCAAACCTGCCCGTTTCACTTCAAGAGGTAGAGTTTCCGGATCATTATCTCCAGACTCTCAAAATACCCAGTGATTTAGTACCACAAGCAGATCGAGAGCTAAGAATTTTAGAAACAACCCAAAGCGCAGGCAATTTTAGGCTTTTTGCTTTTCTTAAAAACAGCTCTGGTATATGCCATTATGTCCCGATTTCTGTAAATATTAACAAACCAAGGACAATGCATCTGGGAGAAAACAGGCTCCAGCATTTTTCAGAAAAAATAAAAATAAAATAAACCAAAACCCAAACAACCAAAGCTCTTAATTCCACAATGAGGAAGCTCCCATAATGCCATGTGAAAGCTACAATCTCTAAATCCCACTCAATACCTTTTTTCTCTTCGTTTTAATTTGCATTAAATGTGTCCATTTTTCTAGCCACTGTGACAGAGGACATTAAAAGAAGGCTTTCCTGTACTTTTACTCAAATGTGAAATGATACTCAGGATCTAAGAGGGTAATTGCAGCAATTCATATTTTTTTCATATTACTCCGCTGCAATAAAATCCAAATGAGGCTCACTATGTCCTCTGCTTTAAAAACTGTCACATTATCACGCTCTGCTTTGCCCTGCTCGCAAATGCTTCATTCAATGAAAGCTTCAAGAAGAAATTTGTGAGACAGCTGTAATCATCCTAGGGTAATGCCAACAGTCTGTGGTGGCATTATTAATGATCGGAACCATGGGATTACTATATTTAGCACAAAAAAGAAGAACATGGATTTTAAGGAGTAAGTGTACTCAGGTAGGACCTATACGCCTCTACATACCAACTTCTAGTTTTTGTTTGCATCGCTCTGATGCACAGAATTTCCATTTCTGCAGCATAAAATAGCCTGATGATGACTCTCCAAGCCAGGTTTTCTGTCATTTGGGTAGAGATTTTTGACAGAATTCTCTATTCCTGAACAACACATCTGTCTTCATCTTATTCACAAAATAGGATCATGAAACGCATCCTTCATGTGAGTTTCAAAATAACCCAGAGTATGTGACATTTTATTTAAAATTGATATTTAACTGGATACTTTATCGAGCCATGCTTAATCCAATGTCTCTGAAATTAAAAAAAAAAATTTAACTTCTGTTTCATTTTTAAGAAATAAAACTATTGTTTTTTCAACCTGACAAGTATCCCACATAAAACTACATTAAAAACCAGCAACATCAGACCCTGGATGGGGACAGAAGGTCCAAACCAGAACCTCTATAGAATGCATCTCTACACATTCAGACATTTGTCTTTGAGCAAGGAGCAAGATAACAACCTCTCCATGTAGCAATTCTCTTAATGGGAGGACTGCTCGAGTCTGGCAAGATGATGTTTCCAGGAAGGATACACGTGTCTATCAGCTGGTGTACATTCCCATAGCCGCTGTACTGCCCCCTACAAAACAGCCAACACATGGAACCACCTAGTGGCTCATTCCTAGACAACACCACAAAGTTCTTGAGCCAGATTTTAAACTAATGCTAAATTAAGGGGAATCTGACTCTCAAAAATGATTTAAGCTAAGGGATCTTCATGTGAAGAAATCGTACAGTGGTGACTACAATCATGATTGCTGTCACTGCTTATGTCCAAAACTGCACCCAAAAAGTGGAAAGACACTTGCTCCACTTCATGAAGAACTCACTAGCTTCATATATGAAAAGAATTATTATAGAAAACATTAATTACAAAGTCGATGACCCATTTGAAAAATGCGCAAAGACTATGAACAAGATGTTAAAGACAAAAGAAATATAAATGGCTAATAAGTATATGAAAATATGCTTAACTTCGCTCATAATTATAAAAATACAAATTAAAAACAGGATACCATTTCTCATCTTTAAAAAATGGTAATAAAAAATGGCTTGACGTTCATTCCTTAATGGTGAGGTTCAGGACAACGGCAGCCCTCACACACTGCAGCGTGAGCATAAACTTGCCTTAATCTCGGAGGGCAACTGGTAATACTTATCAAAATTCTAAATTCCTACAGTTGTTGACTGAATTTCACTTAAATTCCACTGCTAGAAAGTTTCCCTCTGTAAGACACATTTGCATAAGTGTGCAGAAGTATATATGAACATAGTTTGTAGTAGTGAGAAACTGTACAACCTAAATGTCTCTCCTAGGATCTGTTTAAATAAATTACTGGTTAAACACAGCATGCTACATAACTCCATGAATTACAACACATTCATAGAATGGAATGGGGTTGCAGCTGTTCAAAAGAATGTAAACAATCTCTGTATACTGACGCAGGAAGATACCTAAGATATATTGTTAAATTAAAAATTTAAAAAGAACATTATCTATAATGTGATTCCATTGGTCTAAAAATTTTTTTTAAATAATAAATAAATGTATATATGTTTCGGTGCAAATTCCCTAGAAGAGACAAACAGTAGCCCCTTCTGGGGGTGGCATTAAAAGGAAGAATCAGAATAATGGGGTTTTGCTTCTGACTTTCTATAAAGCCTATACTGTATTTTTATGCAATAATTACGCTGTTTTACAATACTTTTAAATCCACCTCCCGCCACTGCCAAGCTACAAATTGTGAGATCTGTCAAAGATGAGACGTCATGGTTTCATGTCTGGCTTAATTCCGAGGCTCTTAGGGGGCAGAGGGCGGAGGTGAGGAGTGCTGCGCCACGGCAGATGGAAAAGCAAGTTTGAAAAGGTTTCACTGTGTACTAAAGCAAAGCCTTTTGCTTCTCTTCCAATAATGAATCCAGTTAAGCTGACCGCTTTCTTCAAAGAGAGCAATATAAATAACAACTTGCTCGGTTTCAAGCCAAAGGTGAAGCCCAGTCTTATTTCTATCGTATATCTAATGTATTTGGTGAAGGCCAGCCCACTCACCTGCTGTCGTAGGCAGAATAATGGCCAAGAGTTGTACAAGTTCTAATCCCTGAGACTGTGAATGTGTTGGGTTACACGGCAATGGGGAATTAAAGTTGCATATGGAATGAAGGTTACTAATCAGCTGATCTTAAAATACAGAGATTATCCAAGACTCTCTGGGTGGGCTCAACAGAATCACAGGGAGCCTTAAAAGTGGAAGAGGAAGGCAGAGGCGGGAAGTGAGAGGGAGGTGTGACCACGAAGCAGGGTCAATGGCATGTGATGCTCCTGGCTCTGAAGGTGGAGGGAGGGACCACAAGCCAAGGAAAGCAGGCAGCCTCTAGAAGCTGGAAAATCCGAGGAAACAGTCTCCCCAGACCCTCCAGAAAGGAATGCAGCTCTGCCAACACCTGGATTTTAGCCCACAAAGACCTGTGTCAGACTTCTAACTTACAGAACCATAAGACAATAAATTTGTGGCAATTTGTTATAGCAGCAATAGGAAAATAATACAACCTACTTACATTTCCTTTATTTCTCTAAACCCAGGCTTCCTCTGGTGCACAAACCTGGGATATGCTGTGAAAACTGGCCTAGCTGGGCGTCTCACCTCTGCAAGCTCACTGACCGGGACCCACACTGACGACTGGCCAGGAGATTTTAGGATTTCCTCAGAGAAAACCCAGGCAGGACACCAGCAACAAAGCTACCTTGATGATTATTAAATTAGCTATATCTGGAGAAGCCACATTTGAACAAGTTATTAATGGAGGTTATTTGTAAACCATGCCCCACATACAAATGGCAGATGTCATTATTCACACCCAGACTACTCCTTTGGAAGAAAGACTAACCAAAGAAAAATGAATCTCACTTAAGAAGCCCAGAATAGCATAACAACAAATATTCTTAAGGATTTCCCAACATACTTCATATCTACAAATAAAGATAGCTAGGTTGGCCAAAGAACAATTTTAATAAGGACTGACTTACTATTGGGGGCCAGACATTGAGATGAGCACTGTAAATATATGATCTCACGTAATTCTCACAACATTTCCATCAGGAAATTACTATTATTACCACCATTAAGAATTCGTATGCTCACGTTCTCACAGGCAATAACTAAAAGAGCTTGAGTTCAAAGTGCTCTGTCAGACTCCACAGCTGGGACTCCAGAGAGACATCATGCTGATCCCCCCAAATCAAGGAACAGCTTAAAGTGACTTTCCTCTATACCAAAATGCTGACGAGAAGAAAGAAAATAGTAGCTTCATTCCTATGATCCTAGAAATACAATCATTTAACCACACCTCCCCTAAATAGTCTTGGGACTTGGAAATCATCGCTTTTAAATCACATCCCAGCCAAATTTCTAAACCAGGATTTCTTGTATTTACTGTTATTTTATACCTTATGTCCTACCATTGAATTCCTTCTTAAAAAAAAAAAAAAAAAAAACTGCATTCTCAAAGGATATAAACAAAAAGCTTGCTTTTGTGAGGTGGGAACTCAGTTTACAAAGGCTCCTGTCGCGGCTCCGTCAGTAGCCATCACGGACACCTGTCCCTCACTTCTGCAGGGCACAGGGAGTCCCCCTCACCTGGTTGAGAACCACTGATCTAGCAGAGCAATATCTAAAATGGGCAAGTATTTCCCCACTATGGGGGTTTCTATTCATTCTAAATAAAGTTTTTAGTGCTAAAAATTCATCAAAATGGAATTTTTTAAAGGCAGGTCAACATAAAAAGTAAGTCCCTTCCTCTTGCTTCCATTTCTTTTCTCAATTCAGTACATGAAATTGGTGTCAATCTACTATGAGAAAAGTTCACATCCCCCAAAGGAGTCATTTTCTCCCTGAATTACATAATGAATATATTTGTAAAGCCAGAACTACCAGCTGGTTCTGCATTTTAGTACACAAGCTACTGAAAAGAAGATATTTAGAATCTGAAACATACTTTCTGAAAAATAATGTCATTACTGGGGTGGGTCCATTTCCAGAATAACCCACAAAGCTATTTTAAACTCATAACGTGGGTTAAATCCTACACATTTGCTATACCGCATTGAGATTTGATACTCTCACAATATTAATTTTAAAATACCTATAAAAAACCCGAGTTATATACATTTCTTATTCTTTCTAAAAGAAAGCAATTCTGGTGAGATGATCAAGGAAACAGTGAATGGAGATTTGGGACAACCTGAAGAGGACTTCCACGGTTTTAAGGACTGATACACTGTTACTCAATTATGTTCAATTTCATGTCTAAAATAGTTATGGTTTCCTTTTCCTTCGCATGGCTGTATTTCAACCACTCTTCTTATACTTATTAGCGACAAGATCATTTACTAGGTTACTGTAGCCAAGAAAGAGAACCTCATGTGACTAAAGATAGGCCAGTGCAGGCTTAGCTGGCTGTGGATAGCGAGAGACAGAGAAAAGCGTAGGGCTTGGGGGGATGGGGGGCACAGTCATCAGAGGAAGAAAAAAGACGGTGGTAACAGAGCATCATGACACTAACTGCATGCTCATCACCTCCCAGAGCCCAGCTCCCTGCCCTGGCTGTTCTCCTATCGGCAGGGGCAGGTTAGGTTACAGTCCTAAGGTGCGTGGGGACAGGATGAACAGCCAAACAGTTACTGGTGCAGTATGTTTAAGAATAATAGAAGTGGCTGTTTGAGTCCTATATTCATAGGGTCTGAAAAACATTTCCAGAACTTACAGATGATTCTACAGCTCACTTCTTTGCTCTTGCTATTTCATTCACACACACACACAATCTACTTTTCGCCTAGTTGGTCACACCTGTCATTATTACCAAAGATACTACAAATTTGCAATTATGATTTAGCACACAGTAAGCCCCTGCAATGCACAGTGCCATGAGCTGGCTACGAATCCCAATTCAAATTGCAAAATGGATACAAGAGCTCATCGATTAGCTGAGGCAAAATCCAAAGTATACGTGAGAAACATTTCACTCTTTTCTTCCATAACATTCTTTCCCAAGATCATATATCTCTGAGCACCGACTTTCCATCTTCAGAAAGAGAACGTCATCAGAGCCAGCAAATAAATCACCTTGAGAATAGTCATTCATTGCGGGAAAATAAAAATGTAAGCCAGACAGATGGTGAAAAGCTCATTTCTATTGGTATAATTCCACGGGAGCAGGCAAGCGAGAAGGAGGCGGAGAGAATTGTGAAATTTGGGGCCACTTTTATAGGATGAGAATAAACACCCAAAACAACAGAATACTAAAAATTTTCATACCACAACACTATAATCTCTTCAACTCTGGTTCAGATCTTTCCTCCTTCGTGGCAACAGGAAGCATAGGGAGGAAAAGAGAAGAGGGGAGGAGGAGGGAAAACCCATACTAAACACGCAGTGCTATAAGCCCTTTGCATTCACCAGTTTCAAAGCGCTCAATTCTCTGAGTACTGCCACGAGATAGGAGAGATTATACCACTGGTGATTTTTTTCATATGGCTCCAGCTCACAATTGGCAAATCCAAGGTGACTATATCCCTACATTCTGGTGGGTGTTTATGTCATAAACCTATCCTGGCCTGGGGGGAGGGGAGAGAAGAGAGGCAACATGGTGAACATGCCTAAGGCTACCCCCAAAGACTCACTTATTTCAATGTCCAAACCTGTTAAAAGCCTCAAAACAGGCCAGGCATGGTGGTTCATGCCTCTAATCCGAGCACTTTGGAGGCCAAGGTGGGAGGATCGTTTGAAGCCAGGAGTTCAAGACCAGCCTGGGCAATACAGCGAGACCCCATCTGTACGAAAAATGTAAACATTAGCTGGGCGTGGTGGTACACGCCTGTAGTCCTAGCTATTTGGGAGGCTGAGGCAGGAGGATCACTTGAGCCCAGGAGTTTGAGGTTGCAGTGAGTTATGATGATGCCACTGTACTGCCTGGGTAACAGAGAGACATCCTGTCTCTACTAAAAAAAAAAAAAATCCCCCAAATACTTCCTACTGGCCCCAGCAAAGGCATGATTTGGGACCCTTCCACTATATTCCACTCCTCACTTATAGAGACAACATCCAGCCAAGAAGACAAAATCTTATTATCACCCATGAAAAGGAAGAGAGGAAGAGGAAGGGAAAACGGATAGAGGGAGGAAAAAGTCCTTGAAAAAGTAGCCTAAACTGAAACGAATCCACCAAAGCTACACAGGAAAATATACTATCATGCCTTGTAGTCAGAGGGCTCATGAAAGCTGCCAGAAACCAAGTCCAAGAAGTTCTTAGGTTTGTGCATGATGGTTATATTATTGAGTTGTTAAGAAGGAAAAGGAAAGAGAGCAGAGAAATGCTATTTTGCAAGACAAAAAGGAGCTTTTAACCATGGTTAGTACAACAATTACAGCCTACTAGAGTACCACAGAAGCCCAGCTTCAAATTCCATGTCATGTCAGTTGCTACAGACCACAGGCAGACCCACAGCCATATACCACCAGGACCTACACAGTCTTGGTGTACTAACCTTGGAAACATCACTTGGCTCCTGCTTCTAATCTCAAGATATAAAGAATAATTATAACTATTATGAAATATGCATGGAGCTAACAAGCTGGGTTATGAAAATCTGCTAAACCAAGGAAGGGCTCCATTCAATGCCCAGGACATAGTAGAAGCTCAATGAATATTTGCTGAATAAATAAACAAACAGTTACATAGATGAATAACAATGTCTTACTATACTGGAACACACAACAAACTATTGAGGGAGGAGTGTATTTTCAAGCATAAGTAACTGTCCAGATCCTTCTGATTTTCACTAAGTCTTGAGGGTCCGATAGCTAGGAGGCACGACTTCCATATTTGCCTGAAAGGTGAACTACTTTCCCTCCAGACCAACAGCCAAAATGAAAAAAGAGAAAATCCAGATGATCCTATCACTGTTCATTCCTATCATGTCAGGATGTAAATGGAACGCCTTCAGTGGCTCTTCTAAAAAGTTATAGTAAGAATTCCACATATAACCACAACCATCCAGAACCTGTTGGATAGTTGGTCAAGGTCAATGGTTAGAAATGGACCAATTAATAGGAGAGTCTACTGCCTGGAGACCTCCAGGACACTGACCAATGAATCTCATCACAGCAGCACACTAAATCACATGCCACTCAATAGGTTAGACTTCCTTCTGCTGGGGCCACCAGAATGCTTAGGGGAGAGTCAGAACAGAGATGAAAGCAAGGGGGAAGTATGCCTTTTAGTCATGAACTCTACTAGTGGACCTCATCATTCACATTCTTTCATTCGATATTTACAGAGCATCTGCTACATGCATCATACTGTCCCAAATATTCTGTAGTCTCCAGAGAAGAACCAGACATGCAGTCTGCCCTCAAAGAACATGGTCTAAGAGATGAAACAGCCAGGTTAGAGAAGTCCTAGGGAGTGAAGGCGACCACTGCACGAAGACAATCTGCTCTGAGTAGATTAGGGGGTACAGCAGACACCACCTGTTCCCACCCAAAAGCCATTACCCTCTTATTTCTTGCTAATAAAAACCCAGTTATGGTCTCTCTAGGATCCAAGAGCCCTTTGATCTCGAGTAGGGCACACTCTTTTCCACAGCCAGGGAGGATGATTCATGAAAATGCAGTGATCCATTACAAGTTATAGGTCTTGGGATAGATCTGTGATCCAGGTCTGGCTATGAGATAACAGAAGTGTACTAAGGGGCCTTCTCTTCCCAAATAAAGACAAGTCTTGAGAAGAGCCCCCATTTCTTCCTTCCTTCTAACGGATGTGTTGTGAGGATGCAAAGATTGGGACTAGAGCTATGATGTTGCAACCACAAAGTGACAAGCACAAAGATAAAAAGCCAACAGCGGGAAGGATGGAAGACTTCTGTATCTTTGAGGCCTCCATGAGCTATTGCACCAAACCTGGAATCACCTACTACTAGAATTCTTTTGTGAGAAAATTAAATGTATTACTGTTTAAGCTGCTAATTGTTGGGTTTCCTGTTATTTGCAGCTGAAAGAATCTTACCCAATACAGTAGATGGTGTCGTATAAAGGAAAAGGCATTAGTTTGGGAGAAAGGAAGTCCAGATATCAATTTTGTCTCTACAACCAACCAGTTTTGTGATGCTTTACAAAATCAGTCAACCACTCCAGTTGGGAAGTGGCTACTTGACTCCTAAAGACTGTTCTAAGATTTAGTGATTCATTGGCCATGATTCAAAGAAAAAAAAAAGTCTATGCTACAGAACCTGGGAAGGAAATGAAATTTGTTGATGATGAGATGAGAACTAGAGCAGGCAAGGGTAATCCTATCACCCATGAACTTATTTGTGACAAGTTTTAAATGTGATCAATGACATTTCCTGTGTAGCGACCATTTGGAATAAAACTCTGTAAGGTTATCACAGGATTTCCAATCATTATGAGTCAGTGACAGCTGCCTCACTCCTTGGTCACACTGTTGACAACAAATAAATATGTGCCAAGTATTTTGAACAAACCTGTAATATTGAAAATTTGGGTTAAAAGAATTATCTAAAGGATCAAAACAACATATTACCTTGTCTATGTTCAAATATCTATCACCATCCTACACCTGACACATCCTCAATCAACATCTACCTATATGTTTATATATCATGGAGATGAAGAAGAAAGTGATGATAAAAACGATTGAGGGAAGCGTAGTAGCCAGGCTTCAACTTGAATGTCAGAGGATTTCAAACTGACAGCTTTATATGTTAAGTGGTTCAAAAGTTCAGTGCTAAAGTGACAATTCAACCAAAAGCATGAAAATTCTTGAGGCAGAACTCAGCTAAACCTTTTGTATCAGTCTCCCTCCTTTATTTTTTAAAACAATTTTCCTCCCTTTGGGAAGGGGGGATTATGACATGCTTACTTCAAAATTCAATGATGCAACTTTCTAACCAAAGTCCATCTATCTTACTTGTATGTTGATCTAGTGCTCAATTCATGGGACATTATGAGGAGTCTTTCTAACCTGCTTGACTTGGGGGTCTAGGGTGTGTCGGCTCTCGACAGAATTGTTGCCACTACAATCCAATTAATTAGGCAAAGCTTGTAACTAGGACAACCAACCGAGGTTGACAGGAGTTGATGACATGCTCTGAGGCACAGGCTTAAAAGCCCACTGCTTAGGGTCTCCAGTGGAGGGAATAATAGTACTGACTGTCCTAAAGCCAGGGGTAGCCGTCTGTGCACCAGACATTTGCCTCAAATAATTAACACAACATTATTTTTCCATCTTATCCATTGAGGATTGGAGGAAGTTTTTCAAATCCAAATATTCTTCAACTAGTGAATGGATAAACAAACTGTAGATCCAATGGATACTACTCAACACAAAAGGGATGAGCTACTATGATTTACACATTATGGATGGATCTTGGATGCATTATGCTAAGCAAAAGAAGCCCAACTCAAAAGGCTACGTACTCCATGACTCCATTTATATGACATTCTAGAAAAGGTGAAACTATAGGGACAGGAAACAGATCAGTGGTTGCCAAAAGCTGGGGGAAGATTTGACTAAAAAGGGACATAAGAGAACTCTGTGGGTGGGGCGGAATGATAAAACTGTTCTACACAGATCGGGTATAGTATCCTTTATCCAAAATGCTTGGGACCAGAAGTTTTCAGATTTTAGATTTTTTCCAGATTTTGGAATATTTGTATTACACTGGTTAAGTGTCCCAAATCCAAAAATCTGAAATGCAAAACGCTCTGTGGGGCACTTCCTTTGAGTGTTATGGCACCCCTCCAAAAGTTTCAGTTTTGGAGCATTTTGGATTGTGGATTTTTATATTAGGGACATCCAACTTATATTTTGATTTGTTAAAACTCATAAAATTGCATTTTAAATGGGTGAATTATATTGTTTGTGAATTATGCCTCGATAAACCTGACTTTTAAAAAAAATTAAGGTTTTGTCTCCAGAGACATTCTCCAGGAAGGTGAGTGTGCATGGGCACGCATGAGCTCTGTCATTCAAGATGGGCCTCCTCATGGCCCTGTGCCCTCCCATGCCAACAGCCCACCCAGTCATGATGCAAAGCAGGAAACAGAAACCATTCCAGGTATTTCAAAAAGAAAGGGATTTAATATGGGAATTAGGTGCCTGCAGAATCGTTAAAAGGGCTAGAGAAGCAGAAGTCAGGGGCTCCTTCGAGTTTTGAATTCATGGTCACATTGTAGACAGCTGTGGTCCCAAGGTCAGGAAGCTGCTGCTGCTGCCACAACAGCTTCCCACTCTCAGGCAGGTGGGACTAAAGCCCCAGACCAATGAGTGTGGCCACCACAACTGCCTCTAAACACTCAGATCTCCGTGACCTTGTCTGCCAGCAGCACCAGCAGAAGGAACTTGGTCTCCCAAAACTCACACAAATGTATCTCACTGTTACACACTTAGAAATCCAGCCACAACAAAGTTGGGGATGTGTTGCTGTTAGGTTTCCAATCTCTCCAATCAGGAGGGTTGAATGAAGGTCAAGAGAGCTAGTGCACAGTGTCTACCCCATTAACCATCTTTCTTATCCTAAAACAAGGCATATTTGATGGAGCAGCACAACAAAAGCGCTTTTCTGTCTACACTTACATTTTAAATGGTATTTGAGAGTTGAAAACTGTTCTAATGGGTAAAACCAAGATCCTAACTCATTTCATTATGGAAGAATATATTTCATTTTCACATTTAGTTAGTTCTAGCCCCAGCAGAATTTTAAGATCATTGCATTTAATAACAGAGCCAACCGCAGTTCTCTTCTAACTCATATATTAAATACACACTGCTCTATGAGTTTTATTCCACCAAGAATTATACAGACTAAGCCTAAAAATGCATTAATTTTCCAGATGTAAGTTACTGTATGGCAAGACAGAACCAACAGAGGGATGGTACCTTTTGTATCCTAATTTTTACCCCCAAAGACCTAACATAATTGAAATAATAAACAGAATAAAACAGTTTATTAAGCTACAGTACCATAATAACTACAATTCTTAAAATTAGTTTCCCAATGATCACTTACATAAGTAACTATATTCTCTATATCAAAAGGGATAAGGAACCTTCTTCTAAGGAATTTTTAGCCTCTAGGAATTTTACTTCGTTCCTTATAGAGCTATTTCTCCAAATTGTACAGAAGGGAGGCAATGGAAACATTTTCCTTTTTTTCTGACAGGAAAACTATTGGGTGCATATTGCTAGATTCTTCAACTATTAAGACAAAAAACGTGACAAAGCACAATGCCTCAAAAGAAAAATAGTGTTCGACCAACACAAGCTGTTTGGGTTTTGAAAATCATCTAGAGTAGTCGCTGGGAAAAATGATGGGAGTCTTTGCAAAAGAACTCTAATTCTCCCTTCTCAGAAAACCATCAAAACACCATCCCACTCCATAAGTCTCTCACTGCTACAAGGAATCATCGAACAGCATCTTATATTGCTTTGACAAAAGGATTAAGGGCAAAAATGACAGCCAGAAATTAATGATTGTCCCTAACTTAATGAGAAAAGCTCTAGCTAATTCTTTTCCTTCAGGGTATTTTCAAAGAGTTGAACATGGGAATAGTTATTTCTTATGGACAATTATATATTATCTTTTGCAAATGCTGCTGACTCATGAGGCAAAATAGGCAACAATTTTATGTAAAAACAACAGACCTGGCCTCTCAAACTTTGGGGGTCAGAGAAAGCACTTATCAGGGAAAAGCAGAAGAAACACCATAAGAAAGATTCACAGAGTAAGGAATATCACCAGGCCTAATAAGTTTATTAGGTTCTAGCCCTGTTAGGTTTTGTCCGAAAATGCTGCTGGAAATGATGATTAAAGATCTAATGACTGGGCCGGGCGCAGTGGCTCACGCCTGTAATCCTAGCTCTCTGGGAGGCCGAGGCGGGCGGATCGTTTGAGCTCAGGAGTTCGAAACCAGCCTGAGCAAGAGCGAGACCCCGTCTACTAAAAATAGAGAGAAATTAATTGGACAACTAAAAATATATAGAAAAATTAGCCGGGCACGGTGGCGCATGCCTGTAGTCCCAGCTACTCGGGAGGCTGAGGCAGGAGGATCACTTGAGCCCAGGAGTTTGAGGTTGCTGTGAGCTAGGCTGACGCCACGGCACTCACTCTAGCCCGGGCAAAAGAGTGAGACTCTGTCTCAAAAAAAAAAAAAAAAAAAAAAGATCTAATGACTCACTTCTCTACCATGTACACCATCAACAACTTACCTTTCAATGCAATTACGTGTCACCCACGTGTTTTTTTCAGCCTGAAACTCCTTGTAAATATGGGCCAAATACCTTGCAAAAATTCACAGCCCCTACTCACTTCACACCCTGATGCTAAGGCACCTTAACAACACTAACGAAATATTTGTAGGCAGACTAATCTGCCTTTGTAAGAGTTATGCTACTAAGTCACTGTCACTGAAAATGAAGCTTGGAGAAATTGATAACCAAGACCATTTGATCAAAGAAGCTGCCCTGGGGCTTTCAGCCTTGCAAAACAGATTTTGTGCGTGTTCCACAATTTTCAGGCTAAAATGATTTCAACTGACATTAAGAACAACTCTTACGCATGGTTAAAAGAGGCTTCAACCTAGTTTAAGAGATTATCTCAAGAAAACATGTGCATCAAAAAAAAAAAAAAATTTACTCACGACACAAAGCAAAATTAACACAAGGAAACACTGCATTTGGCTCCCCTCCAGCTGCCACTTAGAGCAGAGTTAGGAGAGCCACGCCGAGGGCAGATGACAAGTCCACGAAGCCTGTCAGGCCTGGCTGGTCGTCAAGATCCACAAGGGCTGCTCCTCCGTGACAAGGCAGGACAGTAGCCTCTGCAGGCAGGACCAGGGCTGCAGTACAAGGGCCTACAAGGAGGCTGGGCCACTGTCCCACGGGTGCCAGCCTGGGTCAGGGACATGCAGGAGTCGAGCATGTGAGGCAAGAGCTTGTATCAGCAGGAGCCACAGGAAGAAGCCATTATTCAGGGAGCAACATGATATATTGTAACTGCTCCCATCACATCAATAGGCATCATGTTAAGGGGCCTGTTAGAATTTCTCCCACTTGAAGTTGAAGTGACTCCCATTTCAATGAAAACAGGAGATTCCTCATTCAGAGGATCACAGTTCAGCCACAGTAGCTGCCTGCCACAGGAACGAGAGAAGTGCCAGCCATGCATATAGCTGATTTTGTCTCTCCGGGCAGTGCTTCCATTTTATAATTTGTCTCCTCTTAAAACAAAGAGATGAGCAAGTTACAAATATAATTACTATATTTATGAACAAGCAATAATACAAGCCACAGATGCGCTACGGATGCGCTGGCTTACCTCTGGCTCTGGCCGCAAGGTTGGCTCGTCTTCAGCAGAGTTTGGTAAGATTGCCCAGGTTATGTTGGCACTGGCTGATGGCAAAGAGCCAAGTGTCCCATTTTTCATCTGCTCTGTGGAATGCGACTTGGGCCCGTGCCATCCCAGGATGTTTTCTGAAATAAAGACCTAGAATGATGCCAAGTATTTTCCAAATTAAACATTCATAGCTCATGACGTATTCGTACCTCACAGTATGAGACTTACTTCAAATGGGCCCAATGTAAAACAGGGGCGCTTGTTTTGAATAAAGTGCTGAGTTGTAGACTGTAGATTCTGACTGTCTATTCATGAACTAGTTTCTGTATAAATTCGAGATCAGAATCATAACAGGCTGTTTCTCTCTCCAGCCCTGGACAAAAATAATTCCCGTGTCACCAAAGT
>NW_012148075.1:673888-704348 GCF_000956105.1 Propithecus coquereli
TTTTAAAAATATTTTTAAATATTTACAATAAAAACCACAAGTCAAATTTAATCAAAAATGGCTGCTCAAAATGTGGTGAATCCATGAACATGGCTCAGAAAAGATGCCTGGCCCTGCCCCCAGATGTGCCTGGGTGTGCAGATGGCAGGAAGATCCACCTCTAAGGACAGACACAGGCATTCCATTCTAGCAAGAAACACTTTTCTAAATACCAATCTGGTAAACCAACAAATTTTTCTAATCCTCCCTCAACCCTTTGGGGGTGGGGGAGAAACCTTGCTACTCTAATATTGTTTTTCTAAGGGTCAAATGTTATTGTATTAACAGAATATTTTTACATGCCTCCTAATGGGGACAGGAGTAGCCAGAGGCAGATTTCTTTACCCCACAGCAACTCTGTCATTAGAATAAATTGGTCTCAAACTCAGCTGTTGACACTCTCGAGATTGTGTTCCCAGTCTAAGAGCAAGGATAAAGGATAAAGAAAAGTTAGGCACAAGTGGAGACTGACTCGCGAGTTAAAACTCAACCTTTCAGGGTCTCAGATGTTCCATCAATAAAGCAATCATATCTGTCAGCCTTTTCTCTAGAGTTAAAGAAAAATCTACAAGTATCCCAAACTTTCCTGCGGTATTCCCAGGGGAATCTGGTCAACAGAAGCAAAACAACAGACGTACGAAAGGGCTACCTGCGTGCTTATGCATGCAACGTGTTGCTAGATGCAATATTATCCAACCCACGTATATTTTTCTGCAAAAATGTTTTGTTTTAAATGTCAAGCGTTAGATCACACAACTCTGCCACTTAAAAGCCTCAAGTGGCTTCTCACTGCAATTGGAATAAAATCTAAACTGCCTGGCTCTCCTCTGCGGCCCAAGAGCCGAGGCCTGCCCAGCCCCATTTCGTTCTCTCTCCGCAGTGCTGACTGTACTCAGGTCATGCTGGTATTTTTTTCCGTTCCTCAAATGAGCCAAGTTTGTTACAGTCTTGGAGGCTTTGTGGGTGCTGTTCCTTCCTCCAGGCCTTCTACGTGGGGTGAGAGGAGGTCTGTGTACATCCAGGGGCAGCTAAGCATCACTTACTGAGAAAGGCCTTCTGGGCCCCCGCTGACAAAGCAGCGCCCCACAGGCACTCCCTGTCACATCACTCTGCTCACGTCTTCACAGGACTTGGTGCTCTCTGCATTCGGTTCCCTCATTTACTTGTCTAACTGTTACCTTCCTCTCTTCCCCGGAATGTCAGGTCCTTGGGGACAGGGACAAGATTGCCCTTGCTCACAGCTGCATCCCCCACTCTAGAACACGGTTTAGCAAAGAGTGTGTGCTCAATGTGGATGTGCTAAATGAGTGAATGACGGCTAAGATAGAGTGAATTTGAAGAAGAGTGAACTTCATAGCCTCCTAAAAATTAATAAAAAATGGCCAAAAGAGAGACAAGAAATAGAACGGTGGTTGCCAGGGGCTGGAGAGCCGATGGGAGGGAATGGGGAATTGTTATTTAATAGGTATAGAGCTTTGGCTTTGCGAGATAAGAAGAGTTTTAGAGAATGGGTGCACAACAATGTGATATACTTAACACTACTGAGATGTACACATAAACGTGGTGAAGATGGCAAATTTTATGTTATGCATATTTGATCATGATTTTTTTAATAATAGCAAAAAGGCACCCATATAGCAGCCCTTGATGTCGTTAAAAAAAAGGTAAGAACTCACAACACTAAACCCAAAGGCTAAACGGTGAGTTGACCCCACAACTTCAGAAAAATGTCCATAAGGCACAATAAGGCAGAGGGAGATGGACTAAGAAATCAACCCAGGATTCAAGACACCAGAATCTGCCATAGAGAGGTGGTTAGATACTTCTTACCTGTCCCGCTGACCGAATCCCACCTCGGGGAGCCGGCACTGGATTCCGATCTTAAATACTGGGCAAGTGTCCCATAAATATAGGAGTACTATTTCAAAATTTTTAATTTTATTACTTAAGTAGTAAACATCCTTTAGAGCAGTTGGGGAATCTTAAAAAACACTAGGGAAAAAATGAGATCTGCTTGCCTAGGCAATCAGGACAGGACAGTGTTTTCTCTATTACTCCCATACCTCAACTGCCCCTCTCCCCTCTCCATTCCCACTGTCATCTAAAGATGGTGACCCATGACCCAATGGGGCAGGAAGTAGCATCTGGCCCAACTGTATCCTGGGATAGACAAAGACCAGGGCAAGATGAGTAAGGTGGCAATGCATGCTGGGAAATGTAGTTTTCTGCATTTCTGAGTAGACTGGATTCACAGAATCAAAGAACTAGTGCAAAGCCTCTCTCAGACCAGTCCAGCTGCTCTAAAAAATGATCACAACTTTAGAAGTCTGGATAAACCATCCCCATTTATTTGGGGATGAATGAGAAAAATTCTAATGTGGAATAAATAAAAAGGACTGTACATAGTTTGGGAAAAGAAACATTGTTCTCAAGAAGGCTTAGAGGAAGAGTATGTCTCTGAAATTTCTAATGTAAGGTGTCAGAGAAAACACCAGGAAAGGTGTATCCTCAGCACAATACAGGATGAAGCGGCCTCTGTGAAGCAAGAACAGAAAAAGTCGGAAGAAGAAAACAGGCTGTGGTGAACAGGAAGCTGAACACATCAAGCAATTATGAGGAAACTAAGTCAGCATTAGTAGACTCAAAATTCACACTGAGAATAGGAAAAAGTAGAATCAACAATGTAGAAAGTCAAATAAGCAGTGTGTTGAGAAAAGGAAGTTCTACCAACAGGCAGTTGCAAAGGACACAGAGGACAAACATGAGATAAAAAATAATACAGAAGACGCAGAACAAAGATCGAAGAGACAGCAGATCCGTGATCCTGAAGGAGGGAGACCAGGTCAATGTGGCAGAAACAACAAGCAATGACAGAAATAAAGAAACGCGTCCTGAGCCAAACAGTGACCTGCCAGCACAGCTGAAAGGACCCGCCACACTCCACAAAGCCAATGGGAGGAAACTCACATCAGGACGCAGCTTGGCAATATTTTCTTAGGCTTTTTATTACTGAAATTTCAAGCACGTACAAAAGTAGACAGACAGAATAGTATAATGAACCCCTCACTCATGAAGTTTAGCAACATTTTTGAATAGCAAAAATCAAGAGCAAAATTTTCCAGTCATGCAGGCAGAAAAATGAGACCTGCCTTAAAGGAAAAAAATATCAGTCTTGAGTTTTGCTACAACGCTAAATGCCAGAAGACAAAGAGATGAACAGAACAAGGCAGGTACAAGTCTACAGATTTGGAGTGAAGTGGGGAGCTGGGAGATAACATTCATTCCCAGCCAAATTGTGTTTCCTCTGGTAAAAATGGCCGACAGTTATTGAGCTCTTGCTAGGAGCCAAGGACTAGTGTCCATGGTTCACGTGTATTAACTCACCTAATGCTCATGGTGACCCATGAGGTAGGCACCACTACTCTGCCCACTTGACAGATGAAGAAACAGAGGCACAGAGAACTATTTAACAGTAAGTGGTAGAATCAAGATTCAAACCCAGGCAGCCTGGCTCGAGAGGCCATAATCTCATCCTCTGCGCTAGATGCCCTCAGCAGCACTGCAGAGACTCAGAAAATACATTACGTTCTTAGGGGAAAAATTACTTGAAAACATTTAACAATACACAAAGAAAACAAGCTGAATTAAGAACTCAAGAAATGGGGAAGGCATGTACCAAAAGACTGGTGGTGAGCCATGAGCCTAGTTAAACACACAGCTGAGCAGGGCCAGGCCTAGGCTCAGCTACTGAAGACACTTGCCTCAGCCACAAAGTATAAAGGAAGCACCAAGAAGCTCAGTAATCAAGATTAATGGTATTCTGGTTTTAAGAGATGGGAGTCTTGCTATGCTGCCCAGACTGGAGTGCAATGGCTAGGCACAGGTGTGATCTTACTGCACTATAGCCATGAACTCCTGGACTCAAGTGATCCTCCAGCTTCCTGAGTAGTTGGGACTACAGGCATGTACCACCACACCCAGCTAAGATAAATGGTATTTTAACACAATATTTTTAATGAAAATTAATGGCAAAAAAAGAGTAAGTCTTGGTGGACTCAGTCTCACTTGCTTCACCCTAATTTCCATCCTATGATCTTACCTACTATGGACTGAATGTTTGTGTCCCCTCCAAATTCATGTGTTACAGTCCTAACTCTCAATGTGACTAGACTTGGAGATAGGGCCTTTACAGAAGTAATTAAGATTAAATGAGATCAAAAGGGTAGAGTCCTGATCCAATTGGATTAATGTCCTTAAAAGAAGAAGAAGAGAGAGCAGAGCCTGCTTGCTCTCCACACACACACACCAAGGAAAGGCCATGTGTGGACATAGCAAGAAGGTGGCCATCAGCAGGCCAGGAGAAGAGTGCTCACCAGACACCTGTATCTGGAATTGACTGGAACTCTGATCTTAGACTTCCATCCTCCAGAACGGTGAGAAATAAATTTCTATTGTTTAAGCTACCCGGTCTACAGTTTTTTTGTAATAGCAGCCCAAGCTAAGACACTGTCTTTATATAATATTTTGATATTTTGTTTATCATGGATTGTTTTCACATTAATTTTGGTTAAAATGTATTGCATTAAAGGATCATTTATCTTCATTATGGAGATTTTTGACATCCCCTTCCATTTTGCACTCAAGGCTAGTGCCTCCCTTATCTCCTCTAGTCCCAGCCCTAGAACCGGCTGTGAATAAGTTTTCTAAACATGGTTACATAACAGAGTATCAAAGTCATAATTATTCTAAAAGAAAATTAGTCATTACCATACATTATGTAAGTACTATATTAATATTAAACTATTAATAATAACCCACATATTATAATACAAAAATTAGGAAGCAGATTGGAAAAGCAGAGGAAGTTAAAGTATGACCAGTCTTCATCATTAAAGGAATGAGTCAAAAAGTGGTGTGTCATCCTTGATTTTAATGATTACAAAAATATAGATCAGAAAATACCTATGAAGTTGGGCACAATGGCAAGCACCTGTAGTCCCAGCCACTCAGAGGCTGAGATGGGAGGATCTCCTGACCCCAGGAGTTTGGGGCTGTAGTGTACTATGATCGCATCTGTGAATAGCCACTGCACTCCAGCCTGGGCAACACAGCAAGATTAAGACCTCGTCTTTTTAAAAAAAAACAAAAACAAAAAAACCAAAGGAATGCTTATGAAAAACTTAATATAAGCACTAATAGAATTAATATATGTATCATATATTCCCCCAAAAGACTAAAGAAGAGTAAAGGAAATACAACCTGTGTAGCAAAATAGAGCGAAAACAAGAAAAACAGTTTGGAAACATAAAAACAAAAAGCATAAAGGAGACTAACAGAAAAACAACAGTTTTGAAGGGAAAGGTTTGACTATTAAATCTTAATTTATCCTTGGCCTTAGTTTGAGCCTTGCATGGGCTGTTGAGAACTACCAGTTTTTTGCTTTTTTTTTTTTTTTTTTTGAGACAGAGTCTCACTGTGTTGCCCGGGCTAGAGTGCCATGGCATCAGCCTAGCTCACAGCAACCTCAAACTCCTGGGCTCAAGCGATCCTCCTGCCTCAGCCTCCTGAGTAGCTGGGACTACAGGCATGCACCATCATGCCCAGCTAATTTTTTTTTTCTATATATTTTTAGTTGTTCAATTAATTTCTTTCTAATTTTAGTAGAGACAGGGTCTCGCTCTTGCTCAGGCTGGTCTCGAACTCCTGAGCTCAAACAATCCGCCCGCCTTGGCCTCCCAGGGTGCTAGGATTACAGGCGTGAGCCACCGTGCCTGGCCAAGAACTACCAGCTTCTGTCCAGAGGCCAGTGACAGGTGATGGCCCCTGGAAGGCCCCTTCCTCTTTCTGTAACAGTGAATTCATGTATTCCAGGTACAGTAAACCTAAAAGGGTTTTCCAAAATAGAATAAGATTAAAATTTACAGGCTTAAAGAAAACATAAGACATATTTCCAGTGGAAAGCCAAGATGTTAGTATCTAACTGATTTCTTTAGGGAAAAGTTGGAACTCAAAAACTTTGTTTAGGCAGCTGTAAAAAAAATCCATTCATCTGAAATATTCTGCAATGCTAGTTTTCTCTTCTCCTGATTCCTATTTACTGAAAGAATTATCACATTTCTATCTTGGCTTTTAATCACAAAACAAAGAAAGGTGACTATAAGTGGGGCAAATTGTCACCAAAAGCAATAGGTGTCACGAAAGAAGGTATAACAGAGAAAGCAAAGGAAGTCTCTGAGTGGTGGAACAGAGATAAAAATGGGCATCTAATGAGGTCTCCGGAAAGAAAGTAAAGCACAACAGGAAGAGGATGGCAAACAGCCAGAAAAGCCAGAGTCCTTACCGTGGTCTCATTTATTTGGCCCTTCTGCCAAACCCCAGAATGGGAGGACCAAAGCAACTGGCTTATTAATTGACACTCACCCCAAATTTTACAAAGAATGAAAAGCGATAAGAAGGATGAGTTGAGGAAAGCATACTAAACGCTGCTCTGGTTCTCTTCCTTTCAATTACATGTCTCTGCATCTTTTGTCCTCATTTACATCCAGGTGCACCTGTGTCATCTACTGTGCTCCATCAACGCCCTACCATTGCTTGCTCTGGCAGCTCTGACTCCAGGGTCCTTTCCCAAGCATGTCTTGCACCAATCATGCTGTGAACACCCAGCTCTCACCTAGCACTAGAATGGGCTTGTCTGGTTACAGGTGTCTGCTCAGAATTTGGACCATGTTCCCTGGATCAAGACTTGCAAGTAAATAACTAGCCAACCGGAAGCACAGATGACAGAGTACCCTATGCTCCCAAATTCCTTTAAAGGTCCAGCTTCTCTCCCACACTGGTAACCTGCCTAAAGCCCAGGCTCCCAAGCAGCACAAACTTTTCCAGTTCTAAACATGGTTCCCCCTGCCTTCTCCTCATAGCACTGGAGGCACAGCTCTAGGCTGGGGAAGACAGATGCCCAGTCCCCTGTCAATCCATCATTTGCCTCCATCAAGCTGTTAAAGAAGATCTAGCAGTCCCCAGGAATAGTAAGAGAGCTGCATAATTTGAGCCTTGACCAAAAAGCCAAATTACTTTATTCATTTAAGTTACAAACATCTCCATCAACAGAAGTTAAGTGAAGCATTTCAGACCAGTATATCTTAGTAAGAACATCAGAGATGGGTAGGAGCCAAAATACGTAGGTGGGAGGCAGACGAAAACTAAAGTATCTTCAGATCTCAGTCCAGTCATTCAGTGCGTTTGAAAGGATAGGAGCAAGAGAGAGCAACATTTGTAGACAAAGGCTCCAAAGCCAACATATTTCCTGGGAGACACAATGAAACGCTACAGAAGAGTCGACAAATCATTTTTGATTCAGGAGAGGGACAGAAGAAAAAACAGTGCAAGGATCAGAAGACAAAGAGACGTTAAGCAAGAACAAACCTGTGTGGATATTTAGTACACCACAGGTAACGCGAGCCTTCCTGCCCACCGAACATTGAAATAAAACCCTGGCAGAGTTTCACTTTAATGAGGTTTTGATTTCCATCAACCCAGCCTGGTACTTCTTAGACATACCCATTATACTTTTATCAGTGTGTGTCTGGCAGCCGCTACAGCTACTATCAACCTTGAGAGCCCTGAGAGTCTAAACAAACATATTTTGTGGCAGCACTCCTGGAGCCAACATATTCTCTTATCCCACTAGCCTGAGAGTCTGCAATTCTATTTTAACTGCAGCCAACTAAAATGTTTTGCATACAAGAAGTATTTCAAGTTTTTCTCTAATGTGTGGCATAGATTTAAGACACATGTAGATTGTCTTAAAACTTAAGGGCGGTATTACATGGAATATAACTTTTAGAAGGGTTAAGAAGATGAGGAAAACAAACGAGTCATTGTGATGCCTCATGCTCCCTCTGTTCTCTAACTTTCACCCAAGTTTCTTGATGAAAACGGCCAAAAAAGAAGAGAAGACAGGCAAATTGGGGGATGGGGACAGGGAAGACATGAGGGAGGTAGCACCTTATGTGGCATGACTTCAGGGACACTGCTGGTCTCCCCTCCACCCAGTTTCCATTTCAACCTGTTGTCACATCTGAAATGCCACCAGTTTAACTTTGTCCCTTTAGGCCCTTAGAAATGCCAGAGACCCAGTGAAAATCAGGAAAAAAAATTTAGAAATTTTCTCAAAAACCCTGAAGAAAGTTTTTTGGGAGGAATGAATCTCAGGAATAAGAAAATGGTTCAAGCTTGTATTTACTAGTGAAAGAGTCGTAGAATGAGCCCATTAGGTTGCAGAGGCTACAAGTTACAACACAGGGCAAGAGACCACAGAAACCTTGAAAAGTCTCCAGTCTAAGTCTGAATTTGTGCCCAAGCCCCCATGAGGGTCACAGAGACTCCTTCCAGACCAGAAAATGTCAGAGTCCCATTGAGGTTTCTGCATTCAAGTTTCCTTTTCCAAGCTGAGAAGGAAGAGGAGAGGTAGAAAAGCAGGTTTGGGTGCCTTAGCTCTGTGCCTGAATAGTGCAAATCCCCTCCAAGACTGGGGTCCTCTACCTGAATTTTTTTCTTTTGTTATGAAGGACATCAGTGATATAATTGGCAACATTTAGTAAGGTCTGTAGATAAGAAAACAGGATTATACTCATGTTAATTTAGTGATTTTGATCATTGTGCTGCCTATATAGGAGAGTGTCCATTTTTTAAGGAAATGCCTACTGAAGCTTTTAAGAGTGGAAGGACATCAGGCTGGCAACTTACTCTCTTCAGTAAGAGAAAATTGTGTTAGAAAATTGCGTATACAGAGAGAGGAAAGATGATGAAGCAAACATGATAAAATGTTACCATTTGGGGAATTTGGAGAGGGATATATGAGAATTTTTCATACTATTCTTGCAACTTTTCTGACTTCTGAAATTATTTTTGAAAAAATAAAATAAATATATACCGGACCTGAGAGAATTACGATCCTAGCAAGACACTGTCCCCAGCCCCAGTTTTCGGGACCCAGAGCCCACTGGGTGGTCTGGTCGGGATTGAACAAGCAACGCCAAGCAGGGGGAGGCATCAGCCACCATGGAAAGAGCTGATTTCTCCCCTCTACTCTGCCCTTAGCTGGGTGGCCTTGGGCAAGTCGCTCAATGGCTCTGAGCCTTAGCATGTCATCTGAAGGATGGGTATAACACCATCTACTCGGTAAAAATTCCAGAAAACATGCAGCAAAGGCCAAGCTCAGTAAGTGATGGTAGGTATTACCGAAAGAAAACCAATTTACAGTCTACTCTCAAAAACAACCTGTCCCTTTAATCGTCAGTGAAATGGAGGGCAAAGGGCACCAGAGGAAAGGAAATATAGACTGTCACTCAGCCTGCTTTACTTTCCATCACCTAAGTTGCCTCATTTCCTCATCAATTAAGTGACCTCTGGGCAACAAAGCACCATCAGGTTTCTGTTGTTTTGTTAATTATAATGCTTTATAATTATACATGACATGACTAACCTCAAGCTATTTTCACCTTTATCACTGAATATAATCTTCACTAATATCTTTATATCTGCTTATTGATTAAATCCTCCAAAAGGATCGAGGCATCTCAAGAGAGTATATTATTATCTTTGGCTTCTAGATGAAGAACTAGAAATGCTCTGGTATGTATTCCAAAGAAATTCTCACACAGGTCCGTGAGTGGACAGGCACGAGGTTGCTCGCTGCAGCGGGGCGGGTGGGGCGGAGGGCTGGAGGCAGCGTGCGCATGTGTCATCAGAGAGCAGCCGGTAAAAACGTGGTAGGTGAACACCATAATGGACCAGATGCTGCACAGCAGTGGATCTTAAAAACAGAACGCTGAGTGCAAAAGTCACAAATGGAATGAGATATATAGCACAATCTCAGTAAATCTGAAAGGAGTTCCATACGATTTATGCAAACATGTTAAATTGTTCATAGAATGTTATATTTCTAATTTGCAAAACAAAAATATATGCAAACTGTGGAAGAGATGAATGGAGAGACATTGGGATCTTAGGACAGATGGATGGATGGTAGAGAAACAGATGACTTAAAGGAGAAAGACAATGGGACACACACACACACAGACTGGGCAGGACTCGTTCCAGACACAGACAAGCCCACTGGGGTCTTACCTGAGGCCCCTGGCTTGTGGCTGGGCTGGCTGGCCTGGTGCACACTCTGTTGTAACAAGCTGAGGCACTCCCCGAGGCAGCTGAGGGTAGCAGCAGAGGTCGCTTTCAGGAGCAGCAGATCCTGGTCCAAGGCAGTGAGGGGGCCAGAACCTGGCAGGGACTCGATGGCATGCACAAGGTTCTTCTGCTGCCCTTCCACCTGGCTCATCATCTGCAACACGGGGAAGACAGAAAGGAGGTGAGAGTCGGAAGTCCTCCTTTAATCAGGCTGGGGAGCCATACCTGAACGACCAATTGGGTAGAGCTAGGTGAGGGTCAGCTCAGAGAACACTCAGTGCACTCACGTCCCTTCATGAGATACACAGTCCTGGGTGAAATCTGTCTAGGTGAATCTGTCCAAAGGCTCTCTGATCAAAAGAGAATTTTAGAACTTCAGAGATGAAAGGGATCAGCAGGGCCATTTGGGTGTATCATTTTACAGATCTTCTCAAGCTAAGTCAATAATAAATACATTAAAGGCAATTCTGGCAACCCCTATAAAGTTCTTTTACTGTAGAAGGTTATTGAGATGGTACCATGGTTTTCCCTAGAGCAAGGTTAATTCCTAGCTTTTCCTCCAGCTCCAACCATTAACTCTTTGGCAGTCCTATTCAAAGTTCAAGAAATTGAAGCGAACTCTGGGGCTGGTATTTGAACAAGATCATAGTGAAACCAATGCCGAACCCCGAACACCACGCCCCATTCCCTGAAAAAATCACTAAACCTTCTTGACCTTCTTCACACCATGTGACATGTCAGGAAGAAGAGATAAACCAGGAATTCCAGACCCAGCCCTGCTCCGTGGCTCACTATGATGAATAACCATATCCTGCGGCCTGGCTTCAATTCTTAAGCTTATCACAGGACAAACAGGGGTCTACAAATCAAGGAGAAAGGAACTCAAGAGCCAGGAAAGAACTTTAATGGTTATCTTGAGAAGTTCATCTCCCACATGCGTATAACATCTCATTAAACAAGATGACGTATATAAAGTGCTTAGCACCACATCTAGTAAACAATTCATTGTTCTGAGAAGTGGAGGAGCGTGAGCAACTGCCCAGGGTCACGGTGCTGGTGGCATCGGAGGCAGAACAAGCTCCTGTTCTCTGGGCCACCGTTTTTTTTAAGCTTCTCCACAGAAGCTGTCCTTAATTTGAAGCAACATCTCCTGCTTTGTCACTGTCATCCATGGGGGATCCTCGTTACGACCATGACGTCACCAGCTGGGAAGAAGCAGTAATTCTGTAAGGACCACTGGATTTGGACATAAAACTCATTCCATGCTCAGCCTTTTTTCTTTAAATTTCCTTTTGAAAACACATACCTGCTATTTCCTCTCATTTGGTATAGTTGTCTGCTTTTAAAAAAATAAAAAGTTCATCCTTTGCAATCCCACTTACCAAAACAGGTACCGTTACTTCAAAATATTTTTTTAAAAAAGATTAATGCTAATAAACATGTTGCACAGACATGATTTGGACTGTTCTCACCTTAATGTGTACACCCATAATTTGGCCATGCAAATTGTTTTTTGCAGATTACAGAAGTAATACTTAGCCATCTGGCTCCTAAAACAGCATCTGGAACATAACAGGAGCTCAGTAAGTATTCATTTCTCCTTCAAGTTTTTGCTTAAAAGTCACCTTCTTGAGAAACCTTCCCAAACCACCTAATTTAAAATTGCATCTCCAGCCCAACCCCTGGCACTCCTATCGTCCTTACCAACTCCATTATCCTCCGTAGCACTCACTTTCCAACCTAACTTGTAATTTACTTATTATTATATTCATTTTTGCTGGTGTGTAAGCAGGGACCACTATTTGTGTTGTTCACTGATGTATCCCAAGTACAATAAGTACCTCTTGAATGAATGAATCCAAATCTCACTCTGCTCACTCAAGTGCAACAGAATCCATTTATGACACAAAGTCTACAGAAATCATATACTTGATGAGCGTAATATGGCTGAGGATTTAGTAAAGGATAATACCTCTGTTATCAGTTTAGGTTTGCCAAGAAATACTGCCAACTGGTTAAATTCAACTCTAAATGAGATGAAATGTCTATGTATTCACTGACAGTCACTATATGTATAACTGCTAACAGGGAAAAGCAGATTTTGAGCTATTTGTAGTAGTCAGCATTTCTGTAAATTCCTGTCATAAAACCTTGTCTTAGAAAAACGTGTTGAAAAAAAAGAAGGAACTATAATGATGAAACATTTAACGCATGTGTTTTTGACTATGAATGATGCCTTAAGGGAAAAGGTGAGTAAAATCAGGCCATTAACTACATGGAATATACCCAATTTTAATCAACAAAAAGAACTGTATTCCAATTATATAACATAGGGTAAATACTTGTTAATTTGCAAACATAGATGTAAATCTTAGGTTGTAAAAACACAAAACTTGCTTAGAGGATATTCTACTCTATGACCACAGAGACACATGCTCAGAGATGGAATCCACACATAAGCTCTCTGAAAGTACTCAACAGTATTTATCGAGAGCTAGTCACCAATGCCAAAGGCAATGACAACCTTTTAGAGGGGGCATTTGGAAATGGCAGTGGGGTGGGTTTGGTGGTTACAATGATTGAGAGACAACTATGGCACTGAATGCATGGGGGCCAGGGGTGCTAAATGTCTCAAGTTGGGCACACTGTCCACACAACGAAGAACTTCGCTGTTTAAAATGCTAACGGTGCCCCCTGAGTCACCCTTTGTTATTGAAAAACAGGAATTGATAGTAAGAGAATATACTTTGCTTTGTGTGAGACGAATTGTTTAAGATTAGAGATTAGAGAAAAATGTGCTCTCTCTGATTCTAACTGATGCTATTTGCTTCTGTGACCATGCTTGCTTTTAGTTGTTTGTTAAATGTAGTTCATCAGAAACAGGAATAAGAGCAGGAGTGACTTCACGACAGGCTGAACTTCCTGGAGTAGGCCTAAGTTTCGGTTTTCCCGAAACGACGCCGCCCTTTCCCCAAAATGACGCTGACCACAATTGGCGCCGGCGCGAAAATCCCAAGGCTTGGAGCCACTGTCAAAGGAACCAATGAACTAAGGAGGGGAGGGGGGGAAGGTGTGCCCAGCATGTCGTGTGAAACCTGTGTGTCGTGTGTAAAACAGAAAAAGGTATAAAAGCTTAACCTCTACCCGAAGGCGGGGTCCTAGCCCTTAGAAGAGGCCACTGCATTGGTGCTCTGGGACTTGGACCCTCGCTCGAGCTAGCCAATAAACTCCTTTGCCATTTGCAGCCTCGGTGACTCTGCCTCTCTGTTCCTGGGGCCGAGGGGAACCGGCTCTAACATTATCAATAACCCTTGAGTTACCCTGGTTATCAATGACCAGGCACCTCTGGGTTTTCAACATCTTTCTTGGTAAACTGAACACTAAAAATAAAACAAGCCTAGCACAGTGATTGGCGCACAGTGTACACCTCCTAAAGATTCATTTTCTTCCCTTTCTCCATGAGATGGAAACAGAACTCTAGTCTTGAATGACACAATCGATGCCAAGCTTCACATTATATTAGCTTCAACAGATTCCAAAAGAAATTGAGTGAATCCTGAAAGAAATGTAGGATTCTTAGCCTCAGAGCTGTATATCACAGTTATTACTGCTCTAACATTTGCTAAGACTGGAAGGCACGGCTGAAGACTCTCCATCAGAGTTTGGAAGAACAAGTTTTAGCTATTTCTATATCTCTCTAATTTTAATTAAGGACACACAAGGGAAGATGAATATGATACTGAAAGGCTGTATGCACCAAAAATACCAACAACAAATTCTTAAAGAGGCTCCTTCTCCCTTTCAAGGTGCCTACAGGCATATCAACAAGAGCAAAGCACAACCATCAACAAGCAGACTCACCTACAGCAACCAGCCTTTAAAAAAAATGTTGAACCACTTACTTTAACTACATAAGTTTCAAATCAGAGCCCTAAACACTTCTTCCAAGGCACATCAACACTAATCATCTGTGGTGTTTAAAAAGAAACCCCCAAAAAGCCAAGATTTCATTTCTTTCTGGCATTTGCCTTCTTCCACAATCGGACAGCACCATGTCGTAACACCGGTGCAAAAATGGGCTCCCAAATTAAATTTCAGAGATACATCTCCAGAAAATGTCAATTCTGAGGTTGTGAAACGTAGATCAAGTTGAACTGACAGACAAGCAAACTTCCCAGAATGGGGAAAGAATTCTATGGCCTGTTTCCCAGAGCACAAACAACGGCATATGCATTACAAAATCATGGCATAGGAGTTAATGTTAATAGGATCAGTGGCTGCAGAAAGAGAAAGAAGATCAAAGAAGCTGAAACCAAGATGCAAAGATCAAAAGCCAATGATATCCAGCTCAACACGTTTAGATGTGGCTAAAGGGAGGACTGCAGGAGGCAGCAAGAGGGCAAGGGCCTCATTTACCTTGACTGCTTCCAGCTTTTTGGAGCTGCAAGATGTTGTGCAGGTTTCAGAGCCACCTAAAAAGTCCAGTATCGACAGTCCAGGTGTCAACAAATACAAGTTCAGTCATTTCTCCATTACTAACCAAAAGCTCAGCATAAAGCACCTCTTGAACACAGATTTCTAATCCTAAAGTAACAAAGGATACTTGCCTTGGTTGGCAGAACCTCTCCGTAGGTTCCCTGGTGCCTTCAGTAACTCAATCTGTCTTGCTTGCAAATAGACCAAACAATTTGATGCCAAATACGAGATGACCTTGGTTTGGCCTTTCTCCTCAGTCTGGTGGCATTCCTGAGCCCCTGCTAAATCCCCCCATGGGTCATGGGATTGGTCGCTGGTTAACTTTTCCCTTGGCCAAGTCCTTACCTAGGCTTAAAAGCCTGCTTCGAGGATCTTTAGACCAAAACCACACACACATACACACACACACACCCTTACTGTCTCCATTAACATGACTTTACTATTCTACTACCCTCATGAGCATTACTTTAATATTCCAGGAGACTCTGCCACAGAAATGGTTTGATGGTTCATTACAGGAACTTCCCAAAATATCCATCAACTCTTTCATAAAAACTATCAACAGTTTGCCCACTAAAATTTTTTAAATGCCTTGCCTCAAAGTCTCTGCCTTGCTGTTTCCACCAATCCTGAACTGTTGTAATCTTGGGCCTTACCTAATCCGAATCAAGTCCCCACATTGGAAAGCAAACTTCCAATTCTCGAATTCTGACCTTGCCTTCCCCCTTGAAAGACACAGCCAACACCCTATGTAGGTAGTGTTCTTCCTTACAGTGGCAAACAATAAAGTCAACTTTGTCTTATTAATAGACTGTATTGTTGGTATTTGGAGAGCTGGCATCTGCAATGCCTTTCTCCAAACTTCTGAGTGTTGGGGAACAGTTAAGTCCTGGCTTCTCATCTGAACAATTTTTTCTTCTCCCAATGAGCTGCTGACTTTCCCTACTTGACATTCTACCTTCTCCATATACTTTCCAGGCTATGTCTGTTGTTCCACCTCCTGGCACAACATACACCTGGAATGATAATCTACCAAGAGTTCCCTTTAGGCAGGGTCCTAGGCCCCCCAGGACACCACTTTCTGCATCCCCAAACACAATCCTGTGTAGGCCAGTCCTAAACATCTTATCGCTCAAGCCTGATTAGGTGAGTGGAGAGAGAAACCCCCATCTGGTATACAGATCTTCCAAATCCACATTTCTCAGTGCGGTTAAGAAAGTGACAGCAGCAATAAGGGACAAGACGAACAGAAGGAAATGGGCTCCATCTCCAATGGGAAGAGGCTGCTGGCTCAACAGATGAGATTACAAACAAAGAAGAATAACGTAAAAAGACTCAGGAAGAGAATGGACAAACCCATAGAAGGAATAGAATATTCTATACTATAAACCAAACAAGAAAAGGTAGGAAGAATGAGGAAAGATACCCACAAAACTGGCCATTAGGTCTTGAGGGGGCTTACTGCAGGAGTCAGCAAACTTCTGAGAAGTGCCAGATAATAAATATGTTAGGTTTTGTGACCATATGGTCTCTGTGGCGACCACTCAACTCTGCCGCTGTAGCCTGAAAGCGACCAGAGACTGCGTAAGTAATGGGCATGGCTGTGTTCCAGCAAAACTAACGTTTGAATCATCTCAGTTCTGGTGTCAGATAATTGTCTTTTCTCACTCAAGTGCGATTGTCCTGGTTCTTGATATGACTGATGATTTTCAATTATCCTGGACATTTGACCATTATATTAGGAGACTCTGGGTCCCAACTGATTTTTTTCTTTTTTAGGCAGGCAGTCGCATGTTCAGGTTTAGGACACAGGTCCTAGCCTGCTTTTAAGAACTGTGGTTCCAACGACAATCTACTTGCAGGTTAGATTGTGGTACTATTTTGATCTGCTTAGTTTATCTCCTGCATCTGGGGCCTCCACTGGTCCCTGCCAGAACTGCCTGAGGGAACACAAAGAGCTTCCCCAGACCCCTGACTGGCCTCTCAGCGTGGGAAGGGAGTCTCCAGCCTCCCAGGACGGGCACTTACTTTGTGGCAGGATCCCCCTTGCAGATGCCCCCAGCTGTACCTTGCCCCCAACTCTGGGCTGTGGAGGGGAGTCTCAGGCCTGAAGTCATTTTTTATGTCTTGGCGCATAAAAGTCTGCTTTCCTTTCAAAGGTGCATGAATGCAAACATCTTATTTCCTCTTCCAAGTTGAAGACTGCTTCATAAACAGATCTAATTGGCCAGTTGGAAGGTTGCATTAATCTTTTTGGTAATAGAATCTATTCTCCCTTTCAAACAATTAACAGGAGAGAAGCGTGCATCATTTTTAGACACTTACCTACTTTCTGGATCCATACCCACTTTGCTTTGGACTTCATGGTGTCATTACTAGGCTGGCCGTTACTAAATGACTTAAGCCGTGACCCCAGATTTCTCTGTCCACCCTCACCCCTGGGAGGCAGGACAGAAAAATGGCATTTTGGAATTCAACATTTTGATACTCAGCCTTGCCTTTACCATCTGAGAGGAAAGAGATAGGATGGAAGAGTGGTTGAAAGATGTAGGGCATCGGAAGTCTGTTCTGGTCCCTCCATAGTTTAGCTATGAGTATGCTGAGTGTTATGAAGAAGTTTCAGTGCTGTTTATAAACCAGCCCACACTGTTGAGGGCAAAAAGCAAAGGCAAAATTCTGAATTGCATGCACACCCCTATACCCTCAAAACACACTTTCTGAAGATAAGAGGATGAGCCCTCTACATTTCTTAAAAACTGATTTTTTTTTCCTGTCATTTCTTTATCTTCAGCTTTCTACAAACATTTCCTCACCAGCCCCAATAACTCCATGCTATACAAATATAAAATGCAAACTTTATCTTTACAAACACCTAACAAGGAAGTCTTTACTGAGATACCGAAGAAATGTGAGATCATAATATTTATAACCAATCTTAAGAGTCTGTCAAGTCCAAAGGTTGAGTGACTTAAAAAAAAATTATTTTTATTTAATTTTATTTTTTTTAGAGACAGGATCTCAGTCTGTTGCCCAGGCTGAGTGCAGTGGCACTATCGTAGCTCACTGCAGCCTCAAACTCCTGGGCTCAAGTGATTCTCCTGCTTCAGCCTCCCAAGTAGCTGGAAATACAGGTGTGCATCACCATACCTGGCTAATTTTCTTTATATTTTTGTAGAGACTCTTCTAATTTATATAGATACACACAGAGAAATATTATTTTTAAAAGATGATCGCATATATAATTTTGTAACCTTTTATCATTTTAGAATGCATCATCTCTGATGCCTGGAATTTACTTGAAAATAATCCAAAGCGGGTGAGAGAGCAAGGATGAAATGATATTGGCTTTGGGGGGAGCTGCAGTTGCTGGTGGGGACATGGAGGTTCAATATAATCTTCTCTAATGTGTTTATGTTTGAGATTTTTCATAATAATGTTTTTAAAAATAGGGGATAACACATTGTTAGGGATTGAATTGGTGCTCCCGGCCAATTCATATGTTGAAGTCCCAACCCCCAGTACCTTGGAACGTGACCCTATTTGGCGATAGGGTCTCTACAGAGGTAATCAAGTTAAATGAGGTCACTAGGGTGGGCCCTAATCCAGGATGACTGGTGTTCTTATCAAAAAGTAAATCTGGACAAGATACCACAGAGTGAAGAGGCGGTGAAGACACAGGGAGATGACGACCACCTGCAAACCAAGGAGAGAAGCCTGGAACAGATCCTTCTCTCACGGCCCTCAGAAGGTACCAACACTGCAGATGACTTGATTTTGGACTTCCGGCCTCCAGAACTATGAGACAATAAATTTCTGTTGTTTAAGACACCCAGTCTGTGGAACTTTGTGAATGCAGCATTAGTAAACTCACAGACGCATCACTGACATCTTTCCACACCAATAAACATAGATCTCACTTCAATGACTGCGTTATACAAGAGCTTTGAACTCCAGGCACAGTAGGCTCTGGTTTTAGAACAAAAGCTCCTCCGATGCATTCTATCACACCTTCTCATGTAATTCTCACTAAAGGAAAAAGTGAGGTGGAAGAATGCATTTTCAGAATTGTGTAACACAAGATGCTGTGGGAGACCAGAAATATGTCCCCCCAAAATATAACTGTAGAAGACCAGAATACGCCACCCCAAAATACACCTCTTTGGCACAAGCATTATTTTGAAAAACTGCAAGATACAGGAGAAGCTCTTAAAACAGAGTAGAAGTTACCCTTTTGTAAGGGAAATGTCCTTTTATAAAGGAAATCTCCATTTGTAAGACTGTTTCCCTCTCTGGTACCAGGAAGAGGCTGACTAAATCACTGGAGACTCAAGTGTGGCGAAGGCACCAACTTAAATCTGCATAACAGACCTTACTAGTGTTCACAGCACTTTTCCTGAATACCTCCCCAAGCCTGTCTTGCCCACGCCCTTCTCTCTTTATTTCAGAGGAAGAGGTTTGATAATTGTTAAAAGGAAAAAAGAAGGAAGGTATACTAGGAGAGCAATCTCAGTGTCTGCCAAAAAGTACCTTCTGCTATCTTTGTACGACCCAGAGAGGTCTTTATAGAGCAGCTTGAGAAGTGTTTTCCATGCACTCATCCCTACCGCTTGCTACCTGTCAGATCCAAGCTCTTACAAGCAGAGGGTGAAGGTTGCTCTTGCGGTCTCGGGGGTGGCAGAGGCAGAAGAGATGAAGGAGGTGGAAGGGGAGGCAGGAGAGGCAGGCACACTCAGTGCAACTTTTATTGGGGAAAAAAAAAAAAAACATGTATAAGTAGACCTGAACAGTTCAAATTGGTGTTGTTCAAAGGTCAACTGCACAGTTATCCCTCGGTATCCGTGGGGGATTGGTTCCTGCACAGATACCAAAAAGCCATGAATGCTCAAGCTCCTTATATAAAATGGCATAGTATCTGCATATAACCTATGTACATCATCCCTTATACTTACAAATCATATGTAGATAATACCTAATAGAATGTAAATGTTATGTGAGTAGCTGTCATACTGTATTATTTGGGGAATAATGACAAGAAAAAAGCCTGTATGTGTTCAGCACAGACAACAACCATCCATTTTTTTTCTAAATATTCTCAATCCTTGGTAGGTAGAATCTATGGGTGCAGAACCCACAGATACAGGGCTGCCTGTGTGTACTTTTACTTTATATGAAAATGGTCGCACACCATAATAATGTTTTTATAACCTTTTTTTAATATATCATGTCCATAAATTTCTACAATATCATTTAAAATAATGCAGAATATTCCATCACATAAATATGCCATAACTTATTGCCCAAGTCCCTACTGCTGGACATTATGATGATGTCTAACTTTTTTTCTCTACAACAAACTATAATTCAATAAACTTTCTCTGTAGCTAAATCTTAGCATAACTTTTTAATAATTTCCTGGAAGAGGAATTGCTGGGCTTAAGGTTATTTAACATTTGAGACTTCTGATAAATACTGCCAGCTCATTGCTGAAAAAAACTTTGCAATTTGTATTCTCTCAGGGGCGTGTGAGCTGTGTCCTCTTTCTTATCATTCTCTATCATCTTTTTTCTTAACCAATTTCATAAGCAAAAAACCAAAAACCAGTATTTTATTGTTTTAATTCATTGTTCATGTCCCTGTATAATGTAGGGTAAGGAAAGGTTACTAAGTTTCCATATTCAGCAGAGAAAATTTAAGCAAATAGACTGAATAGGGAGTCAGAGTGTGTTTTCCTTTGTAAGGATAGAAAACGCAATGTCGACACGTGGGAGCTGGCACAGTGGTACCAGCCACCGACGGAAGGGAAGCTAAAGTCCTGAGGAAAGGGAGGGGAGGACTATTGGGAGAACCAGGTGGATCCAGAAAGCTCTCAAAGAAGCCAAAGTTCTCTCCTGAAAGGTCCCAGAGACAACGGGAACAAGGGGAAACAGGTCCTGAGGTCCCCACCCCCCGCCCCCTGCGCCAGAGAGAACAGCTCTACCTGACCTCGAGGTCCTACTGCCTAGTTACAATGTCCTCAGAACCCACCGGATCAGGGAAGATCATCTTCTCACCCTCAACAGCTTGCCTCAAGCTCCAGGCCTGATTGTAGCCCAGCACATAGCTTAAGAAAAAAGCACGGAATAGCGCTTGCTTCTCTCCCCACATCTCCCTTTCTCTTCTCACTCTCTTCAAAACCCCGCCAGGATAAAAGCTGTAGCAGTGACACCCATGTACATGAAGAACAGAAACAGTGCCATTTCACATTGTGTGTTGGGGGCAGAGGGGGAAGCTTTACAGTTTGCAAAAATGCTTTCGCATTCACAGTCGCTAATCCTCCCCGCTCTGCCCTGGCCACAAGGCAGGGCTGGTTACTGCTCTCCCCATTTCACACAACCCTGGGGCTGACAGGGTAAACTGTTCACCCAAATCATAATCCATGGAAGCAGAGAAGTCAGGACTAAAGTCCAGTGTCCGGAATCCAAACTTCTCTGCTCCCTACCTCATGACGGGAGGCACGCAGAACAATGCCACTCCTACAGATCACAGCACAAAAGCTCACACGCACACTCTGATGCTCACCTCCCATGGCCTTCCACATAGAAATAAGCAGATGCTTAGGAACAAGCTGGCTTATCCACTGGGCCAACTCATCCCAAACTGAATGATAACACAGACAGCAAACTCCTCTAGGGTAAAATTCACAGAAAAGAAAACACAATTTATAAGCAAAACCTAAATGCTAATGGGTAAGAAATTGTTCTGCATGTAGCATGGAAGTTTCATTCTAGCATTTTAAGTTTCTCTCAGTTCTCCAATCAGAAACCATTAAACATACGTCATGTGAAAAACAGAAACAAAAATGAAAATGCTGCTTTACTGACCTACTTCAGACGTCTTCTGATTAATCTATTGCCATTTCTTAGTAAATGCTAAATAGTGTATCAGTCGTCTCTCTTGTAGAATATAACTTTACAAACCAAAGATCAACAAGCATGAAATTAAAACATTTTCCTGCGACTGCTTCATCTTTGTTCACTCATGTTCTACATACATCCTCAGCCTATCTCAAAGAGCCTTTAAGTTTCTAGATATTTCATCTCTGTTTGGGGGAAATTCTTTTAGTTTTGCAAGGAGAGTAGGATATCTCTAAGAATTCCTGAAGAAAACATGCCAACAGACATGCATATTCTTAACTTCAGCTTGGCAGCATATATAACTGGGCCTTAACTCTACCCCATAATGTCTGCCATTCTCTTTTAAAGCTCAATTAATGTTTTCCATCAAATATCCATCCAAAGTAGTGGACAACATCATCACCACTTAGTTCTCTTTTCAGCTAAAATTAATTTCACTAGTGCCAATTATTTTCAAGAAAGAAATGCATCTCCAAAGGGTGCTTGAAAGAGGAAAGAAAAAAATTGGACAAGAACTTCATGCCTCCAGGCAAATCCTTTAGATCATTTGAGCCTTGGCAAATGAAACTCTAGAGAGACAAGTGCATTTATCAGGAATCTGCCTCATTAATCTGAAAGGGAAAACTGTGTTAAGGGATAAGCCACCAGTAATTAATATTTATTGTATCCCCACTGGGTAAATGACACTGCAGTCACCATTTTACAGAAGAGAGAACACAATTCCCGCACACGAACTGCTTACAATATAATCCTCAAGGTGCTTAAATATGAGATAGAATAATGACATGTAATACGCCGTGCTTTGCAGAAGAGCTAACCACCCTTTGCAGATGGCTGCATTTGGAATTGCTTTCCAGTGATGGATGCGAATGGCCTGGGTCCATTCCCACTCCTTCCCCACGCTTCCTGACTCTGGGCACACACTTTTAAAGAAAGTAAGTGTTAAGGGTAATCAGTAATCTGACCACTGCTCATACAAACAAACACATGCAAGGAACTTACTATACATAATTAGTTCCACACGTATCTATCTCCATGGCCCAGCCTGCTGTTCACAGGAGATGCCTGACATTTGCTTGCTGGGTGGATGCATGGAGGGAGAGGAGGAAGGAGAAGGGAAGAAGGGAAGAACAAAGGGAGAGGAAAAGGGAAGGAAGGAGACAGTTCCAAGGTTTCTGGAAGTTTTCACAAGCTGGCACGGTTCTTTTGCAAATTTGAGAACTCCTTTCCATTGCCCCTAGTATGTTGTTACTATGTCCACCCAAAGAATAAGGACATCGTTCCCTTTAAGCCCAGGACCTTGGAACTTCAGCCTTAACCATTATTCCTCTCCAGGACCAATCTCCCAGAGTGGGTGGGGCATTTTAATGCACATTAGACATCTCTGGGCACATGGTCTCAAGTTTCTTAAAGCCTCTAACTTAATCTATATGATCTTGGGATAAACGAGGCTCTACCTGAATGGGTTCCAGGCTCAACTTCCAGTGCAGTCCATGAAATGCTTTTCTCCTGGTTAATTCCTACTCCTCCTTCAGACCCCAACTTACAGGTCGCTTTCACCAGGGAGCCTTCCTCCACCATCCCAAAATGCTGTGATCCCCATTTCCCACAGAACATCATGGCTGTAATTAAGTAGTTTTTATGTTATTAATTGGTTAATCTCTCTCTTTATCAGGCTCCGAGCTCCACGAGGACGAGGACCTTGTCTCTTCTGTTCACTATTGTTTCCCTAGCACCTAGAAGAATGTCCGGGAAACCACAGGCGAAAATTACTAGTTGAAAGAATGAGTGAACACACGAATGAATATATGAAGGAGAGCACCCAAGCACTCCCTCAAGAGCTGGGAACTGGCTATGCTCCTACCTTCCAGGCACATAAGATAGATAGGTCTAAATGCCACTAAGAGATGGATCCATTTTTTTTTTTTTTTTTCCCCTTAGAGAAGGCATCTCACTCTGTCACCCAGCCTGGAGTGCAGTGGTATGATCAAAGCTTACTGTAACCTCCAACTCCTGGGCTTAAGTGATCCTCCCATCTTGGCCTCCCAAGTAACTAGACCTACAACCATGGGCCACCACACCCATCTCATTATTTAGATTTTTTGTAGCGATGGGGTCTCACTATGTTACCCAGACTGGTCTTGAACTCCTGGCCTCAAGTGACCCTCCTGCCTTGGCCTCTCAAAGTGCAGGAATTACAGGTGTGAGCCACCACACCTGGTCGAAGATGGAGATGTTTGGGGAAAAAAATGTACCAATTTAAATGACAGCCAGCAGTACTTTAAAATCAGCAAGTAAAAAAGGAGATGTGATATCAATTTTGGATAAACAGATCCAGGTTGTTAGGGTTTTTTATTGCCGCATTAAGACTGGAAACCTCAGCAGTACAGGGACAAGGGGTCGTATTTTTCTTGTGTACCTCCCAGGGTCTAGTTGATCATGGTCATAGAATTTAGTGGAGGAAAACCCACCCATGCCAGTGCAAGAAGGGGATTTGTTGCATGGATACGGAAAAGAGGTGTCCAAATCTACCAGGAAAGGATATTCTCCTTTTCCTTCAAAGATATCACAGTCTCTTCTCTCTCTGAGACTCTCGAGACAGTCTCTGGTCTTCACACATTCCTCTCTCTCCTCTTATGCAAATGAACTCCTTCCACTTGCACAAATCCCAGCAGGCCCACAAGAGCCAAATCTACTCGATCTTATAGACCCGGCTTCTTTCTCTCCTAATACAGATTTCAAAGAAAGTGAACATGAGTTGCCGGCCTTGGGTCAGATGCCTGCCTTAGTCCCATCAGCTGACACTGGGGACGTGGAGGACAGTGGTCACATGTCACAACAGCCATGTGTACAGATATCCACCCCTTCAGTACAGGGTCTCCCTCTGCCCACTTCTCTCTCACTGTGATGTTTAACTCAACGCAGAATTCTGATATTCATGAGATATAAGGCTGCACACTATTCACGAATGCTCTAAAACTCACTTTACAAGATTTATGTGTCAACTAGAACATGAGTTAATGCTTTTATGTGAAGCAATTAGTCAAACATCAGGGCATTTCAGTAAACTTAATGCTGGCATGCCGTGAATGCCAGGGTTACCCAGCTTCCTGTCAGAGAACTCTGAAAGTACTTACCTCTTACAAATGCCTGTGGCAAACACCCAGCTGTAACCAAGCCCAGTTCACCCCCTCGCCCTCTTCTTTCATTTGCAATACAATCTCATAAGGAAAAGCCAATAGGGTCCACAAGTTACAGAGGAGTTTAAGAAGAAACAGGGCTCAATCTACAGTCTTCTCTCAGCTTATACTTTCCCTGATGATTTCTAAAGTCTAGAAAACCCAATTATTTGTGTCATCTATTTTTTCATAAGAGGTCCACAGATCTAACACTTCCATTAACATTGTGGAAATTAAAATTACCACCAAGGAGCTCTAGATTTTGCTACAGTATTACCCAATTCTCTTGCAAGAGCCCTCGTGTGTTTTCCCTGTGCAGCTACGATGAAAACAGTTCTCTTTTTCATGGAAATAAATTTTTCTTTTCCCATGACTATTACACCAAATCACAAGACAAAAACAACACGTTTGGCCACAGCACTGACCACTTGGAAAGTACAGAAGTGTGTGTGACTCTCACAGAAGCTGGTGTGTATATCTCATCCCTGCCCCCTCTCGAATGTGCTACCTGCTTGGGCAGCTTGGCACCTCTTGACTGTCTCTCAGGTTATGTCTGCCTAGAAATCCTTTCCTCCTCGCCCCTCATGGTGCCCTCAGTCTCTCGGGGTCCTCCGCTGGGCACGTGCCTTCCTTCTCGTGTCCCCTTCTCTTAGCAACTGCCTAGTGCAGGGTGACACTAATTAAGCTTTTAATGAACCACTAAATGTACCCTTCAGGCTTTGGGTCTATACCTCTGTTTTCAGATTTGTTCTTTTCAGGTGAAAATGCTCCACACTTCAGTTGTTATTTATAATCGTGTAAGTATTTGGGGCTGCCCAAATTTGGTTAATCTGGTCATTTACAGAGGAAAATACACTTACTCCTTCAGGTCAGAAAATACTTAGTAATTATTATCTCCCTTTAGATTTATCTGTGTACAATTATATTCACCATCATTAAACTAAACTTTTAGAAAATGTGTGATATTAGTTACTCTTCCAGATATTTTCTCAGGTTTCCCAAATGCAAAATAAACACATGCTGTAATTCTTTCCACTCTACAGTGTAAATACATATTTCACTCCAGGGATAAATTGGCTTTATTTTCATGCAAATTTAGTAGCAATAAAAGGCAACAGTCAGCAGGAGGAAATGCTCACTGGCTCCTTTCTTGGGCTTCTGCCTGTATACCTTACCCTCTACCCCACCCCAATGCATCCAAAACAAAAAACTACTGCGCATCTAAAAAGGCAATTCCTCTAGTTAAAAATAAAAAAAGTAATATTGCTTCAAACTGGAAAATATGCTAGATTTCAATAAAGCCACACTTATTTTAAGAACAATTTTCTCAGCGTTCACATTGGGTAGGCATTCCCTGAAGGGTTCTTACAGCTCTAAAAGCCTAGTTAATCTGAAGAACAATGGCCACTTTTACTCACTCCACTGCTGCCCCCTGCTGACAAAGGATGGGCACCTTCACCAGACACCGCCCTCTCCTGAGGAAAGATGGCAGCTGTGGACAAAATGAGCCAACTGACCTACCAGGTGCCAACCCCATGGAGAGTAAGAAAGGGGCCTTTAAGACATGGTACCCAAGAGGTCTCAAGAATGATTAGAGGAAGCAAAACATACACAAATGAAATAATCAAAGAACAGAACAAAATTACACTGTTGAGTTATACAGTCAGGGCTGTCCAGACTAGAAGGATTCTGGGAAAGGAGAGGTGGAGAGGATGGAGACGCAGGCTAGTGGTTCCCAATCTTTTCACCACTAAGGAACCCACCTCACTGAACATGGACTTCTTGCTTCCAATAATTCGTTTACGTAAGAAAACCAGAGTACCCAGCAAACGTTTATTTATAATTACAGCCAAGAGCAAAGAAACATAGATAACTGCTTGGCTGATTTAGGTATTTTTAAATGGTGAAAACAACTCATAGACCTTCTAAGACAGAAGGTTCTAGAATCCACAAACCCTAACATGCTATCTCAATCGGCTTTTCAGAGGGTCTGGGAAAACGCACAAAATATATTTGATGACAAGGTTCTGCTTGTACCTAGAAGGATTTTCCTCCTGAGGAAAGAGTCCTTAACTTTCATTAGATTCTCAAAGAAACTTGTGCCCAAAGATAAAGCGATCACTAAATAAACAAATAAAAATCTGTAGGTCCAAGGATGTGAGAAGAACTGGCACAGGTGAAGAGAAAGGGCAGAGAGCATGTCCCATTTCTATCCTGAGAGACTAATGTTCAGGTTTAAATGGAAGAAAGAAATGTCTATTCATCTATTCCTCTAGAAAAAGCTGGGGAGGGTTAATACTAACTCCACCATTCCCTAGCACCCCATATCAATGCCCATCAACAATTTCAAAGATTTTTTTTTAAAAGACAGCCATAAGAGGCCATAATTTTTAACCCTGTATCCTGTGTGGTCCGTCCACCTTAGCAAAGAGATCATCTCTGTTTGCAACACAGGTTTGAGAAACAGGAGTTTCTTGTCTGACACATGGTATGTTGTGATTTATAGAAACCGATCAGCTAAAATGCCTGCAGGCATTAATTTTGAGTTCAGCTTCATGGAAAATTAATAATATATAAATAAAAAACGGAGAATGTGTATAAGTTCCTATCCACTCAATGTGTTTATTGGTGGAGGGAGCATCCCATTCTAGGAAGCAGCAGAGTTTAGTGTCTAGGAGTGCAGGCTCAGGACCACTTACTAACTGCAATCTTGGGCATGTTGTTTAATCTTTCTTGGCCTCAGTTTCCTTACCCATAAAATGGGGCTCAATAGTGCTCATCACATGGACTTATTATGAAGAATCAATTAGTCGCTGTGAACCACTTAGAAATGTTCCACTACACAGCAAGTGTTCAGTAAGTGTTTGTGGCTGCTGCTGTTCCCATTACTACCTCTGTTATCCTGAAGATTCAGTGAGCTTACACGCAAAATGCTTAGAACAGTGATAGGCATGTAGGAAACACTCAATTTAGATTATCAGCAACAATGGTAATGGTGAACATCAGCTGAAAGGTAAACACATGTGGAATTTCAATCCTGGGTTATTTCAGCCAGACATCATGAAACCTGCTTATTTAAGAAGGAATATATTCAATGTAAAACATATTATACTTCTCTTGCATAATCATTTGCCTAGAAGTAGTTTTCTAAAAAAAAAATCACTTTTCCAAACCAATTACAGTCAATTCTCATTATTCACAGTAGTTGTTCTATAAAGTCTCCACCAACACCGCATTAGAGAACACTGAACCGTCACTCCCAGGGGCAGTACAGGGTTGGGTTCCTGCAAACCTCTGGTCACAACATTTTCATCAACCAAAACGGCATGTGCTTTACCTAGGTTCACTTGGCAAGGGCTTTGTAACACAAGCCAGCTTCATTAGCACTGAAAACCAGCTGTTCCACATAACCTTTCTCCTGCATAACACTGAGTAGGTACAGTCAATTCGCATTATCCGTGGTAGGTACGTTCTATAAAGTTACCACAAATGGTGAGTGAGTGAGCGAGTGAGTATCCCACACAGATTACAATCTTAAATGCTAAAACAACTCACCTTGGTAGTTCTGTTTTATTTTACAAAAGAGAAAATGAGGTCCAAAAATGGTAGGCAACTTGCCTGAGGCCACCTCCACTAACAGGTGCCAGCACTGGAATTCAAACCCCCTCCACCTGGGCCAAGAGCTGAGCTTCTTGCACCGCACTATACTGCCCTGCCCTGACCAACTCAATCCTCTGGTTATGCTGTGTGAAGTTGAAACGAGAAGGCAGAGCACCGCCTTGTTTGGCCGTAGCTGGGAATGTATGCACCTGGCAACAAATTTCTCACCATTCCGTGCATGTCTACAAATGATCACAAAAGAACCATGAGTTTCGATTTTGAAGTTACAAATAAATTTTAACAAGTAGGAGAATTTGCAAACACAGAATCTATGAACAGCCAGGATAGGCTATGCTTTTAAAATTCTCCCTCAGTTTTCTGATCTTCAGAACCTCCCTCTCCAGCAAATTTAACATTTTTCATGCCATATCACATTGGAAATGTTGCAAGCCAGCCAGCACTGACCAAGAAGGGTTTCACATTTTCCTGACACCGAGTAATGTGACCAAAAAATTTTTTTGGCTTTCAGCCCCATAACAATGCTATCCTCTACGCTTTTTAAAATCAGTCATCATCTCCCCAATCCACAAATTTAGCTGCTTCCTATATTTTCCCCATAGTTTCATATACACTATAGATGTTACTTTAGCACTTTCCAGAGTGGCCTCACACACAGATTGGCAAATTTCCTCTTCCTTTTTTTTTTTTTTAGATGTACTGTACTTTGATTCATTAACATAGAATTCATGGCCAGGAGCACTATAACTCATACAAAGCGTATCTAACACAGGTATTTTCTCTGTAGGGCACATCGCAACCTTTTTGCATTTAGAACACTAGACAGCACTTCAGCCCTACGCTTGGGGACCCTTTAGAACAGCAAAGTCACCAACAAAATGCACAAACATGCAAAAAACATACCACTAAGCAGACCACCCAAAGGACACTTGCTTACGGTATGAGAGCTGAAACAAGGCAGGGAACGGCCTTGTTCTACCTCAGCTGGGAACATGTACATCCAGTGACTCAAATTTTCCGAGCTCTGCTGTGTCTATGAATGATGACAAAAACACCAAGAGTATTAATTCTGGGGGTTACAAATAAGTTTTAGGGAAGAGGTAAATTTCCATACATAGAATCCATGAATAATGAGTATCAACCACATATTTTTAAATTATTAAGATATTTTTAAAGCCTAGAGCTATCTAACACAAATAAATTCAGAGCTCAAAAGGAAAATATATAGCGTCATATGTGTGTGTGCCCAAGTACGTGCATGTGGTAACATGAAACCATTCAGTTCTATTCTCTTTTCACGTAATTATAGGCTTCTCTGATCACTGGAAGAAAAAGGACACTTATTCATCACTATTACCACCTCAAAATAGGCAGTTTAACTTGACTCAATTATTTTAAACTTCTGTGACGAATAGTAAATTGGAACAATCTTCACCATTGTGGTTACGCAAGTTCGGAAAATACACTCAAAGACATGCCCCTAAAGCTTTAAAGGTATTGATTTTGATGTAGAATAAAGCTTCTCAAATACCTTTTTTGGGGGTAAATCATTCTCTGGGCAGCCTTTGTACAACAGATGTTACTGGATTTTACAGCACAGACCATCATTTCAGTTGCTAAATGATGTTCACCTATGGATTCTGTTCTGCTACCTTTAAGTGGTGGTGTTTTCTTCACAGTGGCAACATTTTTTAAGCTATTTAAAGTTTTGGGGAAGAAAAATCTGGAACATATTCAGCCCTGGCAGTCTTACGTTGGGCAATCTTCTAGACACGGGTAGAACAGCGGATGAGCCGATGAAAACCCCTGCCCACATGAGCTGACACTCTAATGGAGGACAACAGGCCACAAATAAACACACAATCGTGAATTATGTAACATGTGCTGAATCCCAGGGAGAAAACTTAGGCAGGGAAAAGAGATAGGAGAAAGGGGACTGCAATTTAAATAGGTGGGTGATCTGGGAAGGCACCACTAACACAACTTTTGAGTGAACACCTTAAGGATATAAGAGGAAGTCACGCACAGAGCCAAAGGGTGTTCCAGAAAGAGGTGACAGGAAGTGCAAAG
>NW_012148075.1:705408-737646 GCF_000956105.1 Propithecus coquereli
TTAGCATGCATGTCCTAAAAGCCAGGACATTCTACTCCCTGTCCACAATTCCACTCTCACTTCATAAAATGAGCAGTCGTTCCATCAAATCACTTACAGTCCATATTCAGATGCCCTCCAATTATCCAAAAAACAAAGGTCCATATATAGAATCTGGCTGCTGTCACTAAAGTCTCTTTTCAACTACAAGGTCTCCCTCCACTTTTTTCCCATAGCGCTGACATCTGAGGAGACGAGGGCTGAGGTTGTAGAGAAGGTCCCACATTGTGGGTTTGTCTGATTGTTCCCTCATGACGGTGTTTAACTTGCTTCCCTACCCCCTGTATTTTCTGCAAACCTTGGTTTGATTAGCTTCGGACTAGGGAACATTCGTAAGTGTGGCTGAGAATGTCGGACTGCATTGTATCAGCAAGCATGGAGTCAAACTGTCCTGCAACAGTGTTGCAAAGTGTGAACACTCAAATGAGGTGCAAACTGCCAGGGACCGCCATTGAAACTTATGCTTCACCCCTGTAATTAGCAAGCAATCATTGGTACATTACAAATACACACACACACACACACACACACACACACACACACACAAAACCCCACAAATACACCTTACTAATAGCCTGCTCCTCAACAACTTTCAGACATTCCTTAATGGTCTTTGCCTAAGTCAATTATTTCTTTGGGGTGTGCAATGTGGTGGTTTTCTAATTCTATCATTCTTTCTATTAATACATTTACTACTTGACATTTCTCCTTTTCCCCACCTGCCACTCTTGTTTTTTCTGTCATTATAGATTCATGATTACCTTTTTTATTCCAAATAGTATAAAATATTGCCATTATTATCTTTTGACACACTCATATGAGCCTTTGGGCACTTCCTTGCTTTCTGGTACCATAAAATGTCCCAGGCTTATTTTGAACTTTCCCTGTTCCAGACCTGGAATCAGCCATTTCAGCATTGGCAGGTTTTAAATAAAGGAGAAAATTATTTGGCTTTTAAAAAGGCTCATCCCAGATGCTGGGTTAAGAACCGTGTCACTCCTAAGGTCGGAAGCGAGCAGGCAGTGGCGTGGCTCTTGCAGGCAGCCAGGTGACAGCTGGCAGCAGCAGAGATGGTTACAGGGCCCAGACTCTGGATATATTTTGAAGTAAGAGGCATCAGTATATTTTTACAATTACGATATGTAATATAAGAAAAAAAGTGGAGTAAATGACAAAGAATTACCTCACAGTTCAGAGTCTGAGCAGCTGAAAGGATGGAGTTCCCACTTGTTAATATGGGAAGGCAGAGGAGTAAGTTTTCGTTGCTATTTGTTTGGGGGCATAGGGAGAAGGGATATGGGAAGAAGTCCAAACATCCAATTTTTGGATACACGAAATAGTTGCTTTGAGATACCATGAAGCTTCCAAGGGAGATGTAACAAGGCAGCTGGATACAGGAGTGTGACTCACCTTCAGGAAGAAGCCAGAACAGAAGATGGCAACTTGAGAGTAGATGCGGAAAACAGACTGTATGTAAAGCCACAGCTCTGGGAAAGATCCCCAAGAGGATGCTGAAGTGGAGGAAAGTCCAGCACGTTAGAGACTGGAGCTGTAAGGAGGAGCCAGCAATGGAGAGTAAGAAGGATGAGTGACCCGGGAGGTGGGCGGAGAACCTGGCCAGCCTGGTGTCCCGCATGCTACAATAAGCCAGTGGCTCGGAGGAAGAAGTGACCAGCTGGACCCAATCCTGACTGGCCAATGAAATGAGGACAGGGAAATGACCGCTGGCTTTGTCACCATGGAGATCACTGGTGCCCTTGATGAGAACAGGTTTAGTGGAAACCGAAGAGGAAAAGACCTTACTAGGGCAGCCTTAAGAAAGACTGAAAACAATGAATAGGACGATTCTTTTGAGAAGTTTTCTTAAAGGGCAGCAGAGAAACAACCCATTGTTAGAGGGAGAGGGGGGTCAGGAGAGGGGTTTTAAGATGGGAGAGGTTATAGTGTATTTGCATGCTAATAAAAATAATCCGGTAAATGTCCACACAGTGGAACATAATTCAGCCATGAAAAGGAACGAAGGACTAAGTACCAATACATGCTACAAGGTGAAGGAGCCTTGAAAACATTTTGCTAAGTGAAAGGAGCCAGGCACAAAAAGTCACACCCTGTGTGATTCCACTTACAGGAAATATTCTGAATAGGCAAATCTGCAGAACCAAGATTGGTGGTTGCCCAGGGTTAGGAGGAGGAGGGAGTGGAGGGCTGACTGCTTAATAGGGATGGAGTTTCCTCCTGGGGTGATGAAAACAGTTTGGAACTAGACAGACGTGATAATCGCACAACATTGTGAGTAAAATAAAAACCACTGATTTGTTCATTTTTAAATGGTTAATATTATGTTACGGGAATGTCACCTCAATAAATTGTTTTAAATTTTTATAAAAAGAAAAAAAAGTTAAGCAATTATTTACCCATCTCAAGATCAGATAATCCTGAAGCCTGCACTAAAAGATTTAAATGTTACTTAGTGTAAAAGTCACTGAATGACAGAGAATACCAAGACTTAGGAGCAATTACCACTGGCCTTTGGAATGAGGTTTTCTAAACACACAAAGCCTTCTGAAAACTTTAATCTAAAAACCAAATTGTGAAGTGAATCCCATAGGACTGAAGAACACATCCAATAACACGCCCCGGCCTCATCTTTTCATGGCCTCTGGATGGCAAGAAATAATGAACAGGTGTGACAGAGCTTAGCAATTATTTTCTAATTAGTTGTTAAAACATAACACACTTTTCAAAATCCAGTAATTTTTTTCCTCTTCAGAGAAATGACCTGCTCTTTTTGAGGTGACTGACCTGCTGTTGTCCCACTAGCCTGGTGGTTACTAAAGATATTTGATTCAAATCAGCAGACAATGCTAAAGTCCTTTTCTCTGTAACAACGTACAGCATGTGATAGGCATTTGACTGGTATCTGTAGGAAGGTGAAAAGGAAACAGAAAGAATCAAGACAAAACTCAGGTCTGGCCAATTTTTAAAGAAACAGTTTGACTGAAGAAGAATTCCTAGACTTGAATCCATCTGTCTTAAAGCTGTTTCAGTGGACCCCAAAGCCCATATACGTGCAATGCAACGGAGGGCGTACAGCAGTGGTCCCCAGCCTTTTTGGCACCAGAAACTGGTTTCATGGAAGACAATTTTTCCACGGATGGGGGCAAGGGGTGGGAGAGGCAGAGGTGGTCAGGCGGTGATGCAAGCAACAAGCAAGGGGGAGCTGCTGTAAATACAGATGAAGCTTCACTCACTTGCTGCCCCCACCCAACTTCCTGCTGAGTAGCCCAGTTCCTAACAGGCCCAGTTCCTAACAGGCCACAGACCAGTACCAGTCTGTGGCCCAGGGGCTGGGGACTGCAGGCATATAGGACTGGCAGTTCAGAGATTCCACTCGATCATTAACAAATTGCCCGAAATCACCCAATTTCCCCAAGCTGTATTTTTTCCATCTGTAAAACAAAGAGGTTGAACTAGATTGATGAAACAGCAGCCTTGTGAAAAATCACAGGAAAATATCTAATCCCACAATTTCCCCAGTAACAGCTAAAGATCAATCCTATGAGCACGCTCTCTCTCCCTTTCCCTCCCCCTCCCTTCCCCCTTCCTCCCCTCTCCCCCGCTCCTGACAGGCACCCCGTTGGGTTCTGCTTTCACAACATCTAAAAGGAGCCCAACAGACAGAAAGGAAATGTTAATCTTTCTCTTTATATTCATCAGCTCACTGCCTGTTAGACTCTGTTTTATAGCCTCAAGGAGTTCCTGAGGAGTCCTCAGTGGACAGCAGGGGGCAAACTCCAGGGCTCAGTTTCCTGATCAAAACCATACCTCAGGGGTGAGATCACATCCTCTGCGATAAGCCTGACTACATTTCAGAGATAACCAAGTCTCCAAGAGCAGAGAAAACAGGAAAGACAGACAACCAGACATCTCCCAGCTGCCTCCAGCTAATTACTCCACAGCCACTTCTGTTATCAACTGACAACAATCACTATTTTTTTCTCTTTCTTTTCATCCCCATAAAAACTGAACAGACTCTTGGCCTCTGTGTGGGTGCCTCCCTTCTCTTTTGAGTGCCTTATCACGCAACTCCCCTTTTTCCCTTTATTTCCCTTTTCTCTCTCCCACTCTTACTGTCCTAAAAAGATAAATTTTATACTTTTATATCCTAATCTCTGTGCAAGAAACTTTTCTCCACCCCCGCCATGAGCACCTATTAAGCTTTCCATCCGTACAATTGACTCAACATGTTTCTCAGTCCCCAAAATTTTCCATTCTGGGATTTTTGTAAGGCTTGTCCTCAAGTAATGAAAGTTACTGGATACTTCCTGGTCACTGACAGACAATAATCCCAAACTAAAGTTCTGGCTTTCCCTTAATAAATTATTTTCTGAATTTCAGAACTTCATTCTGAAATGAACATGGCTTTAGGATGCTGGTGACTGAAGCTTCTGGACATAATATGGCCTAAGTTTTGATTCATAGACTGTGATTCAGAAAGCCTCCACCTAAATTGTTCATCACTGTAGGTATAGGCAACTTGCTAAAAAGTCCGAGGTCCCAAACTAGACTTTGGAATCATTCCCATAATTCTCACCTGTGTCAAAAGCCTGGAAAGAACCAGATAAGGACAGAGGCAAAGACCCAGGAATGCCATTTCTCTTTCCTTTCGAGTGAACCATATTCTCATATTCTTTCTTTTCTTTTCCACTGGGTTCCTGGACTTTTCTTTACCAATTTCTAGGAGACCCTTATACAATAGGGAAATTGATCCTTCATCTCTGTTATGGGTCGTAATTTTTCCCCCAGGTTGACTTTGCTTATGGTATATTTTTGGCCATGAAGTCTTTTTATTTCTATGGAGTCAATTTTACAATTCTCTTTGTTTGTTTTTCACTTAAAATTTTTTGAGTAATGCTTTAAAAGGCCTTTCCCAGCCCAACGTATCTTAGTCCACTTGTGCTGCTATAACAAAATCTCTGAGACTGGGTTATTTACTAAAAACCAGAAATTTATTTTCTCACAGTCTGGAGGCTGAGAAGTCCAACATCAAGGTGCCAGCAGATTCAGTGTCTGGTGAGGGCCTGTTCCTCATATGGCACCTTCTTGCTGTGTCCTCAAAGGGCAGAGGAGACAGAAGGGGAAAAGGCCCTGGCTAGTTCCCTGCCATCCTTTTATAAAGCATTAACCTTGTCAGTGGGGCAGAGCCTTCATGGCCTAATCATCTCCTAAAGGCCCACCTCGTAATACTGCTGCACTGGAGACTTAAGTTTCAACATGGATTGTGCAGAGGACGCACCCATTCAAACCACAGCACAAGGTAAAAAAAGAATTCTTGTGTACTTTAAGCACAAATAAAGTTTCATTTTTTACACCTATGACTTTGCTCCATTTAGAATGCATCATGACACACTTCTCAGGTAACTCCCAGTTACTACAAACCAGAGTATTGCAGATTATCAGCAGCAGGGACCAGAGCAGCTGCAGAGGCTTTTGAGATTGGACAGACACAGATCTGAACCAGCTCACCTCCTTATTAGATGGAATTTAAGGAAAATGATTTAAAAGCTCTTCAGCCCTCAATTTCCAAAAGTAGAGATAATATTATCTGTTTACCAGGTGGTTCTGGAATTAAATGAGACAACTGTGAAAAAGCATTCTGCACGATGCCTGTCACAGAACAGGTGGTCAAGATGTGGTTGTTGCCTCCTTACTTCTTCATTTCCCTTGGTCTGTCTTTTTGACTGATTTACTGCTTATCAAAGGATCTACAAGTATCACAGGGAATTCAATTTGTCAATATTCATTCTTTTAAAGTGATAAAAATTAGGTTTCAGGGTAATTTGTGGATTGACTTAACCATATAGGTCTGGTCCCTTCAGTCACACATAATGGATTTGAAAAATATAATAATATATTAATATTGCATGTCCTTTGGGAAAGATTAGCCAGCCATGCCAACTCTGCTGATCAATGAGATTGCAGATCACAGACAGACCACTCATCCCCAAATTCATTCACAGACTATACACCTTACATAATGTTTTGCTAAGAAACTTAAAATCTACATGCTCTCTATGCACAGTTTAGAATAATATCTAAAACAAGGATTATTTTAAATGGCAAACAGCCTAAATACCCAATAGGATAAATACCCAATACTCATCCCAATAGGATGAATATTTAAATAATTTATAGGGAATTTGGTATTTTTAAGTAAATATATAAATAGAATAAAACTGACTTTAAAATACATAAGCAGAATATAAATGGAAATATATTAAGTGAAAAAGTATTCTGCCCACAAGTGTAGTAAATGTATGAATGATATTTACGCAAATTGACAAAAATGAGAAAACATGACAAAAACATTAAAATAGGGGTCTCTTTTAATTTTCTTTCACTTTATATATTACATTTTTCCTCCCAAAAAAGGTGACAGTAGAACAAATTTTAGAGTTATCGATTTCATAGACATCAGCGATCTAACTGCAGCAGGGTTACAAGAAATTATTTTTCTAGATCAACATAAACAGAAATACCGAAAGGAGCTATTGTGCCAAGTTTTATCCTATAAAAGGATCACTTACCATAATGTTATTTAATAGAACATAACTTTTATCAATGTGGAATAAATGTCAAAACAAGTATCAAAGAAATGATAGAAGACTGATTTTCCTCAGTTCTTAATTCAACTTAGTCCTCTTCCTGGTTGTATCTGCTGGTGACAAGAATGTGTATAATTCTTGATCTTGCTTTGCAAATTTAGGGGTGGGTGGAGTAGGGAAGTTGAAAGTAAGAAGACTGAAAGATGAAAAAAATCATAGATAATCCAAAATGTATACTACATTTAATCACTTTGTCCCCTTTCTCTAACGTTTAAGGAAGGAAAAAGGAAAAAAAAACTCCCATTTAAAAATGGCTTTATGGAATTATTAAAACATTATACAGAAGTTGTAGGAAATGTGGAAAATACAGAAAGCATGAAGAAGAAAATAAAACTCACCTACCATCCCATTAATCCAGAGAAAAATCATCATTTTGGTGTATTTCCTTCTAGGATTTTCGTTTCATCCATACATTTAATGGAATATTTTCTTTCATATCCTATAAACTGTGTGGCCTGAAAACTCATCCATGATTCAAGGGAAGGCAGCCTGGGGCAGCAGTAGGGGGCCTGATACCACCAAGGGGTCTTTCTTCAGGTCCTGAGTCCACCATGAGAGAACAGTCAGGTTGGCCTTTGTTGAAAGAGGAAACGGGTGCTGAAGTTCCTTCACTAACACCTGTACTTTTCCAGAACAAAGCTTAGATGTCTAAATTGTAGAATATTCCTATAGACTACAGGGCAGAGAGGACTGGGGCTACAAAGTCCCTGCAGGGCAAGGAAGGAGCCCAGAACTTAGCGCAAGCCTGTGAAAGAAGTTGCAGGGCGGGGTGTCCCACAAGTGAGCGCCAGGAGCACCACCAAACGGGGACACTGCCTCGGGAAGGGGACGGTGCAGCAAAGGCCCAGTCAGGGGGACAGATCAGGATGTAGCTGAAAGTCAGGGCTGTGCAGCACCATAGGAAACTGAGGCACACAGGAGGACCATCAGGCCCTGGCTAAACCAGGAAGACAGGCCAGAAGAGACTAAGACACTGCCTCTCGAAAGTTCTTTCCTCCCTACTGGGATGACTGGACCACTCACCATAGATAAAGAGGATACTTTTTCCTCTTAACCTGTAAGGTGTATATATTTGTGACTCTTAAATACACATGCTGCATTTATATACTTCATTGATGTTATTAAATTGGAATCATGACACATTTGTATTACTGATTTTTTTTCACTTAATATGAATGCTTTACCACAACGTTACATTTTTTTTTTAAAAAAAAGATCATGATCTTAAAGGCTCTCTGGTATCTCACCATATGGACGTTCCTTACTTCAGCTAAGTGGAAATTGGTGAGATAAAACTGTAAGCAAAACCATTACCAAAATAAAAATTACACACGACCAATAAATATGTGACATTCTTCAATCTCACAAGTAATTATAGAATTGCAAATTTATAAGAACAATTAGATGCTTTTTTGTCTGTTTAGCAAACTAGCAAAATGTTTAAATACAATACTTGGTGTTGGCAAGGGTTCCGGGAAGTGAGCAATCAGACTGCTGACCACGGGTGTCAATTAGGATGACTCTTCTCCAGGCCATTTGGTAATATGTGCCCAAAGCTTTTAAAAGACCATTGTGTGTGGCGATACTTGAGAACCCTTGACTATGTGCTCAACAAGAAACGTGTCCTGCATTAACCCCTGAATAATTAACAGCTGATTTACATATCACATATATAAAATTCTTATGTCTTCATATCACAGATGTTAGCATCCACCATCTGCTAATTACTAAATACTGACAGGGGAAAAAGATTAAGGGCAAAAGATGAAGAGGCCACCTGATGGATCCTGCGGCATTCTCCTCGCCATCTGCAGGTAGAGTTGCCACGGAGATGCTTGCGGAGTCCAGAGGTTTCTCAGAACTGACACCAACCCCTGGGGTCTGACCCCAAAGCCTGAATTTGAAAACGTGAGAGCCCCAACCACCCACTGCCACCTGGTGACCCTTGTAACAAACACTACCCACTGGACCCAACCTACCCAACAGTCTTTCCTGGGTAATGGGTTTCTATCATTCAAATCAGATCACCCAGCCTGCACACGAAAGATCTTCCGCATATGCGTTGGGAGGCCAGATGGTACAGAAGACACAGACATGCTTGTTGGAACTCATTTTAATGTTCTCCCCCCCGTGTAAGCCATATGGCAGAGGATTCCCTCGCTGGCTGACATGAAGAACTGGGCATCCGAGACTCATAAACAACTTACCATATGCCAAAGAAGAGAAGGATGGAGAGGGCTTGATTCTGGTCTACTTGGATCATGAAAATAAATGTCATGGGGAAAAAAAAAAAAACCTGTGTGACCTTTTTGCAAAACAAAACATTTTTGTTTTAAAATAGAAGTGTCATTTTTAACACTGGAACAGCCTGTTTTTCCAAAGATTTGGCTCTCACACTAGGTGAAAAATCTCGCCATTTAAAAACCACAATGCATCTTTTCAAACCTAAGAGACTGAGAGTACACGTATGGTGGCTTTTAGAGGAAGAAATAATGTGGAGGGCACATTCCCGGGCTAAAATCTCCCATTCAGTAAAAGCCAATGGGCCACAGTAGTTAGTATGCATCCGAAGGGGCTAGAAGTCTGGGGACAGAGTTATAAAGATGGATTAACATGAAATGAAAATCCAGGCGCGCTTACCCTGAGGTCCTGACATTTTCTGATAGCTTCGCATCATTTTTTATAAGCACTCATGGCAGGATAAATTCAGACTTCTGCCCTGGAGGTAGTTCACTACACTTATATTCTTTTTTCTTTTTTTTTTTTTGAGACAGAGTCTTGCTCTTGTCACCTGGCCTAGAGTGCAGTGGTGTCATCATAGCTCACTGCAATCTCAAACTCCTGAGCTCAAGCGATCTTCCCGCCTCGGCCTCCCAGAGTGCTAGGATTATAGGCATGAACCACTGTGCCCAGTCACTATACTTACATTCTAATGTGCATTTATCTTAAAACCATAGCGCAGTAAAGACTTGAGTTCTTATTGGCTCGTGTAAGAGCGCACACTAGTGACTTGGAGAGGTCTGGTTTTTTTACTGCACTGACCTGTGTATGGCCAAAGTAAGGTAAAATCCATTAAAAACACATCTTTGAACCCTAAAGAGCTAGTAACACCGAGAAAAATAGATCATTATGTAAGTAACTAATTAATTATAATCATAAAAGCACACAGTGCTTAAAATGAAAAATTGGGATTCAAAGGTTACATTTATAAAGAGGAAAAAAAACACAGACTCCAATTCAGTCCAACATTAACTGAGCCGTACAACACGCAAAGCAGTGGATATAGGTGCCATGAGGGATTTAAAATGAGCAAGATATATTATATCTGGAGACTCAAAGAACATTCCATGAGCCTTCAAGCAATCAGACATTATGTGTAACTTTCAAAAACATTCAGGAAGGGAAAAATCATCACCAAGTTCTAAAACTGATCATTTCAATGAAGCTTTTCCCAGTTTTCAAGAAAGTTGAAGGCAGCTTTGAAACACCCCATTTTATTTATTTTGAAAGCATTCTTTTTTTTTATGTCAGCATATTATGGGGGTACAAATGTTTAGATTAGGTATATTGCCCTTGCCCCACCTGAGTCAGAGCTTCCAGTGTGCCCATCCCCCAGACGGTGCACTCCGCACCCATTAGGTGTATATATACCCATCCCCTCCTCCCCACCCCATCTGCCCAACACCTGATGAATGTTATTACTATATGGAAACACCCCATTTTAAATGTTGCAAAATGGTTCCCCTCTCCCACTCCCAACATATGAGACCATTGAAAGGCTCATAATTACCTAAAAATGAGAGACAAACAAACCACAGCAACTTTTGTGTTTTCTTGGTGCGTGCATGTTTTAAACTCTCAGCTATCTAGACACACTGCATGCTCCAGAAAGTAGTAGGGACGGACTTTGTCCCTGGGGACTCACACAATTTGGATTTCCTGAAAGCTAAGCATGAAACAAGTTTTTCTCTCCCTTTGTTGTTGTCTCAACGGTAACAGAGAAAATATCTATCAATTTATCCAATTTCTCCAGCTCTACTATTTCCCACAGCCCTCTCTTTCCACAAACCAACCAAAGGGGGCAGAAATACCTTCCTAATTCCTTCTGTCTCTTTCACATCCTGCTTCCTTCTCCTTATGGCATCTAGACCTCCTGTGAACTCCCAGCCAGGCTTCGAGAGCGCCTGTCATTTCCTCACTGCCTAAAATAGCGACAGCAGCAGAAGCAGTAGCCCCTGCAGCATCCCTCCACCAGCTCTGCTAGTTGTCAAGACCACATCAAGCCCCCATTTGTATGACCCCTGTGGCATAAATAATTTATGCAGAAAATCAAAACATATGGAGCGTTCAAAAAATCTAAAATTAGATATAACTTAATTAGCAATAAATGTCTGATCATAAAGCTGCTAACTGCTTATTTACCAAGCTGTTAGGCTTCAACCCTATGCAGGTTTAAGGAGGATGGAAATTATGCTTAAGGAACCCCAAAACTAAGCATGAAATATACGTTGACCCTCTTGAAAATAAGATGAGTTCACAAATATGACCATTTTATGATCTTCTTAAAAAGCACCTTTGGTTTATAAAATAACATGGAATTATAAAGACTCTCTAAGTTTCCCAAGCAAAAAGGCAAATGTAATAAAATTCATACTCATGAGGAACAAGTTTGACGGGTATTGTCCAAGAATAAAGAAAAAATAGCTTTGTTGGATACAGAGAGTCTACGTACACAGCCGGCCCTTCTTATCTGTGGGTTCTCCACCTGTGAATCCAACCAATCTCGGATGGATAATATTGGAAAAAATAAAAAATAACAATAAAAAAATACAAATAAAAAATATAGTATAACAACTATTTATATAGCATTTACATTGGATTTGGTAGTAGAAGTGATCTAGAGATGTTTTAAAGTACACAGATGTCCGTAGGTTGTATGCAAATACAAAGCCATTTACATCAGGGACTTGAGCATCCTTGGATTTTAATATCTACGGGGGTGGGGGGTGGCCCTGGAACCAATCCCACACAGATACCAAGGGACAACTGTATACATATTTTGTCTCTTTGCCTTATAAGTCAGGGTTTCTTGACATCAACTCTATTGACATCTTGGGCCAGATAATTTGCTGCTGTGCGGGGTGCTGCCCTGTGTGTTGTAGGATGGTTATTAGCAGCATCCCACCCACTAGATGCCAACTGGCAGATGTCTCCAGATATTGTCAAATGCCCTGGGTTTGACACCATCACTCCAGGTGATTTCTCACAACTGAGCACTCTCCTCACATAGGAACACTGCCCAGAGAGGGCTTTTACCTTAGGCATGTCAACATAGGAAGTGTCACCTTCATTCATGCTGTCAACACAGGAAGTGTCACCTTCATTCATTCTCTTTTGAAGCAGTAATAGACCAGACATCCCACCGACCCTACACCCCCCTGCCCAAAGCATTTTTCTCCCATTCTTATATAGGTTCATTCCAGAAAGACTGATAAACTTACAAAGGATTTCAGGGCCAGAAAGAAACTCAAGTAGAGTGTTCGAAAAAAAAAAAGTAAGATACTAAACTCACCCTTAGCACTTAGATGGAATTTCTCCCCTTTGCTCTATGGTGTTTTAAAGCCACTCACTCCCATGATCATCTTCCTAGTGTGATGGCAAAACAATGGCCACAAGTTAAGAGACCCAGTGCAATGACCTCCCGCAAACCATTTAACCTCCCTGATGCTCAGGGCCCAGGAGAGAAAATGAAGTTGAACCAGTTGATCTCAGAGAATGTTGCCATCTCTCCAATCTACAGTTTCTGGGAACCCTGCAAAAGGTCACAGCTATTTTTCCACATACAAGGGGGTACGTTACAAAATACATACACACACGGTTCTTCTATATGGACAGTGATATAAGTCACGGTCACTTTTTGCCATTTCCACAATACAATGTACCAGAATGATCAACTGGGTGTGAGTCTTGACAACGCCAATCACTCTTGTGTGACCTCAGACACATTCCGGAGCATCTGTGCCTACATCTATAAAATGGGGATGGAGGGAAAATATTAGACAAAACAGCTTTGGTTCTTTCTAGCGCTCTCAACCTGAAACACACATACATTTACAATCTGTGTTGACTGGAATAATAATGATCACTTTTACATAAACCGTTCCAAACTCTGGGTCCAGGTGCAAGAAGCTACCTGCAAGGCTATCTTAATGCATTTATCTACCAATAAAAGCTGTCCAGTATGGTAGCCTCCAGCTATGCGTAGCTACTAAGCACATGAAATGTGGCTAGTTCCAGTGGAGACATGTGCAGTATGCATAAAATGCACATTGATTTTCAGAGACTTAATACAAAAAAAAATAAGAGATTGCATTATAATTTTTAAATATCATGCCGAAATTATAATCTTTTGGATTTACTGAGTGAAATAAAATATAATAAGATTAATGTTACCTGTTTCTGATTACTTTTAATGGGACTAGTAGGGAATTTCTAATTACATATGCAGCTTACGTTCTATTTCTATTGAACCACGCTGATATAACCCACCCTCCCCCACCTTAATGCCATACTTAGTTCCAACTAAGTAAACCTTTAAAGGCATCTCGTCTAGTTCCTATTTTATTTAATGGCGGAAAACAGGCTTTTTCAATCCTCTATACAAAAAGTTTATGTTTGAATTGCAGAAAATTGTCACCCTAAGGCAGACGTCAATAGGTCTTTTATACGTAAGATCCTTTCAGAACTTGATCTCATGTGACTCTTCCCATGGGCTATGTCTGCCAGGCATTTTCACTCTCTGGGTCTTGTTTTCAGACATGCCAAGAGCAAGCAGAAGACTGAAATGTGGCACCAATTAAGAGTGTGGGCTTAGGGGTCAATGAGCCGGTGTGAATTCCAGCTCCACATTTATTACAGACCTGACCCTGGGCGAGACATTTAATCTCTCCTCATTTCTCATACCTCATTTGTAAAATGATGATCATGACGGAGTAGAGCTCATGAGGATGTTGGTCAACATGAATAAGTCAGCTCCTGGTATATGATAAATGCTCAAGAAATGATAGCTAAAGACATCTATCAACCTCCTTTAACAGGTAGGAAAATAAAAGCCCAAGGAGCTTAAGCCATTGGCTCCAAATCACACCATTCATAAGCAGCAGCACAAGGAACAAGCAAAAGGTGCTTTTAAAAAAACCGTGGTAAGAACACTCGACATGAGACCTACACTGGTAACAAAGTTTTAAGTGTATGACACTTTAGTGCTGACTACAGGTGCCCCAGATCTCTGGAGCTTATTCATCTTGCTTGACTGAAACTTTGCGCCTGTTGATTAGTAACTCCCCATTTCCCTCTCCCCAAAAGGTGCACTTAGAAAAATAACCTCTGCCTGGGTTCTATTTGGTCAAAAGTAAAAGTGCAAGAAGTTTTGGGGAGAGGCTGATCTTAGTGATAGTCCAGCGTCTCACATTAACTTGAATCACATTGATAACGTGGCCTAGATATCGCCCATTCTCATGTATAAGCCACAGAAGTTTCTAGAATGGAGTGTCTTCCCGCATTCTCTACTCTCCTTTCCCAAGTGCACATCTCAATATTATTTCAAGTTAGAGACTTGGTACGATGGTGGTCCATGACGAGGAAGCAGCGTTTCACGTCAATATTTCCTGCATCGCACTGCCTCTGATCACGTTCAATTACAGCCAAAAACTGCCTCTGCGAGAACAGACAAAAAGCACTAGTGGTAAGTCCCAGCGAGCTGTCGGGCCCAGTGCAGACACCAGCCTGCCACTGCGATGATGGGCCCTCCGATCCGGCAAGTGTTCCAGCTCCTCCCAGGCAAGCTAATAAAAAGAACGTGGGCCTATAGATTGCCAACTAAGGCTAAACTCTCAACCTACGAAGTGTTTCCATCCTACCAACCACCCTCTCTCACTGAAAGCAAATGGGCAGGCAAAACACCGCTGCTTACAGGAATAAACAATCATCATAAAACCAGCCAGGCCTACAGCAAGGAAAGACTTTTAATGAACCACATGTGCGGGTTAAGTTAAAATTCATAGCCAAGCCATGAAATTCAATATACTATAAAAACTTATGGTACACATTTAAATTTTATTTTGAAAAGAAAACCATACTGACAACATCAAGGAGACATAGAATGATAAGAGTCTATAATAAGAAAAATGTTAACAGAATAATTCAGTTTTTCATGCCCTTTGGGGCTTTCTCTAGGAGGTTATTCTGAAGTAAGCCTAAAATAGGGACTGTGTTTCAGACTTTATTAATTTCCTTAGACTTAATTCAGCTACAAAATAATCCTTCACAGTCTCCTCAACCAAAAAAAAATTAAGCTTTTGAATGATCTTCCTTTATTGATAAAGATAATGCTACTGACACACCACAGCTGGGCTGCCTCCAGCAGGGTGTGGGCGGCTTGGGATTCAGCCATCCCGACTTTCTTACAGGTCCCTGGAGGTTGAATGTCAGGCACGAGAAGTAGCGGCTTCCTAGGAGCATGGGATGGGGACTCTCTCTTTAGGCAGAACTAAACTGGTCCACATGGGACTGCACGGACATCTCTACGATATGCTGATGTGACCGTTGCGGCCCCCAAGCCTCCAAAGTTCCCTACAGAGACAGACAGCTCCTGCTAGCACCACGTGCACACAGGAAGGATTGGACAGATGCGATAAGTTTGCCTTGGCCCAGTCTGAGAGAGTGGATTACAACCCCCTGCCATCCTTGCTCCAGCTGCCCTAATATTCTGGCTTCTCACCTGCCTACACACCAGGAGCAAAACCTCCTCCAGCGCCGCTGCATGTTCACTGCGAGAGCGGGTGAAGCTGAGGCCAGAAGCCTCCGCAGCAGGCCCAGACCCTGAGGTCTATCCCCGCAGGGACCAGACTGATAGCTGCGGCCTCACTCACACTGCAGGCAAAAGAGGCAGGGCTGTGTCCTGGAAGTTGCTCCAGGAGCAAGCACAAGTCCACTGCAAGGTGAGAAAGGAGCCACGAATGACTCAGCAGTGCACTATGCCGGGAGATGCACATCGGCTTCTTATGCCAGGGGGCGCTGACCAGACCATCACCCTCTGCTTGTAAGAGCTTAGGCCTGACGGGTAACGAAGGGGTGGGGATGAGTACATGGAAAACACTTCTTAAGCTGCTCTATAAAGACCTCTCTGGGTCGTACAAAGGTAGCAGAATGTACTTTTTGGCAGAGACTGCAATCGCTCTCCTAGTATACCTTCCTTCTTTTTTCCCTTTAATGATTACCACTCGTCCACCCCCCGCAGCTTTTAGCAGGGCAGTTGGCCACCCAGCCACAGACTTTTATTGCCCAGCCTCACTTACACTCAGAGGTGTGACCAAGTGGCCACACTCTTGCAAATGGTGCCTAAGCAAAAGCAAGATGTTTGTTTGAATTCTCCATCATGCCATTAAAAACAATTAGGAACACACTCCTTTCTTCCTCTCTCCCACTAGGTGGGAAAAGGTGACAAATGGATAGCTGGGTTTGACCCAGGCTGGAAGCCTGTGCTGATGATCAAAGAGCCACCTAGCCAGCTCCAGTTGGTCACCTCTGGACCCTCTATGAGAGAAGAACAAATTTGTACCTTATTTAGACAATAGTCTCTCTGTTACAACATCCAATCTGAGCTAAATTAATATATTCTTCCAGTCTACAAAGTGAGTGTTCTAAAATCACACATAATTCAGTGAGAATCCCCTGAATAATTTTTTCTGAATCAATGAGAGTCATCTGTAAGCATCAGCTGCCACCTGGGTATGACATTTCCCTAGGAAGAAGGCAATGATAAAGTGGGTTCTAATGGTCCCACACCCAGCATCCAAGCAAAGCTCCACTGGGTCAATGACCAGTTCTAGCCTCTCTTCTCTTCCAGAGGCACTGACCTAGCTCAGGGGCTGGGGGGAGGCAGCTTAGGAGCTGCAATTGCCAAGCCCATAGCCCTACAACAAAATAGAAGACACCTTCTCACATGCTACAGAACCAGGGCCATCCATAACCACCTACCTTCAAACCAAAAGAAATAACAGAAATAGTAGCGATCACTGGTTATGTTTACTGAGCACTCACTATGTTCCAGGTAACTCTTGTCAATTATTGCACATGTATAATGGATATTTTAAAACATTTTACTTTGAAATAATTTTAGACTTATGGAAATGTTGCAAAAATTGTACAGAGAGTTTCTGTGTAGACTTCACCCAGTTTCCCCTAAGGTTAACATCTTACATAAAAGTAGTACAGTTATCAAAATCAGGAAATTCACATTGATAAAATACCATTATCTAAATCTACAAACGTTGTTTGAATTTCACTAGTTTTCCCAATAATTTCTTTTTTTTCTGGTCCAGAATCACACATTACATTTAGCTATCAGGTCTTCTTCATCTCCTCGAATCTGTGATACTTTTAAAGTCCAGGCTAGTTATTTTCAAAATGTCCCTAGTATTTTCTAGACTGAGTTTCTATGCACTTTTGGCAAGAACACTACAAAGGTGATGTTATACCTTCTCAATGCATCAGATTTGGTGGCACATGTTGTCATGTCTTTTTATTACTGGTGATGTTAACCCTGAACACTTGCTTATGGTGGTGTCCATGGTTTCCCTACCGTAAAGCACTATTTTCTCTTTGTGATAAACAAAAACTCTATGGGGAGACACTGTGAGACTATGCAAATATCCTGTTTCTCATCATACTTTCATCCATAATTTTCATATACCTCAGTGGTTCTGACCTGCAACAATTATCACTACGATGTTTGCCCAGTGGTAATCTGCTATATCCCTCATTACTTCTACATTTATTAATGAGAAGTCTACTGTAAAGAAGAACTGTTCCTCCCCACTCCATTTGTTTATTTATGTCAGCATGAATCATGTATATTTATTTTATTCTATGGGTTATAACCCAATACTATCAACACAATTGATTTCTTTTTTTTTTTTTGAGACAAGATCTTGCTCTGTTTCCTGGGCTAGAGTGCAATGGCATCATCATAGCTCACTGCAAACTCAAATTCCTGGGCTCAAGCCATCCTCCTGTCTCAGCTTTCTGAGTAGCTGGGACTACAGGTGTGCACCATGATGCTTGGCTAATTTTTGTATTTTTTGTAGAGACAGGGTCTCACTCTTGCACAGGCTGGTCTCCAACTTCTGGCCTCAAGCAATCCTCCTGCCTCAGCCTCCCAGAGTGCTAGGATTACAGGCATGAGACACCATGGCTGGCCAACACTATGGATTTTGAATCCTGATAATAATTCTGATATTATATCCATTTTATGGATTAGGAAAATGAGGCAAGGAAAGGTTAAAAAACCCTGCCTAAGGTTACTCAGCCAGCAGAGATGCAAAGCCAGCCTGGCTGATAAACAAATTCTTTCTTTTTCTCAAAGTGTTATGGGGTACAAATAATTTTGGTTACATGAATGGCTTTCATAATATTTGAGTCATGGTTATAAGAGTGCCCGTCACCCACATATTGCTCATTGTACCCATTAGGTAGGTTTTTACCCATCCCCTCCTTCCTCTTCCCCCCTGGTTGATTTCCATTGAGTTTTACTTCCCTCTATGCACATGTATGCTCATTGGTTAGTTCCAATTTAGTAGTTAGTACATGTGGTGTTTGTTTTTCCATTCTTTAGATATTTCACTTCAGATAATGGTCCCGAGGTTCCAACCAAATTGCTGCAAAGGCATTGATTAATTCTTTTTCATGGCTGAGTAGTACTCCATAGTATACATATACCACATTTTGTTAATCTACTCAGGAACTGATGTGCACTTGGGTCGATTCCACATCTTTGCAATTATGAATTATGCTGCAATAAACATTCAGGTTTAGGTGTCTTTTTGATAAAATGACTAATTTTCCTTTGGGCAAGTACCCAGTAGTGGGACTGCTGGATCAAATGATAGGTTGACTTTTAGGTCTTTGAGGAATCTCCATTCTGTTTTCCAAAGAGGTTGTACTAATTTGCAGCCCCACCAACAGTGTATAAATGTTCCTTTCCCTCTGCACCCACGCCGGCACCTATCGTTTCTGGACTTTTTAATAAAGGCCATTCTGACTGGAGTAAGGTAATATCTCACTGTGACTTACAAGTTCTTAATTAGCAAATGCTCCAGCCTCTAGGGTAAAAAAGTAATGTCATCACCAAGGAGCAAAAAAGCAGAATGTGATAAACTAGCAGGCACATACTAGGACAGAAGACGAGACAGAAAATCTCTGAAGCTCTTAATTTTAACAACCAGAATTACTCACTCCAAAATGATTTGCCGTCTTCCCAGATAAGCACCACTAAAGGTAGAGCTCCTCACCCCACAGTGGACATAACACACCAGCACCTACCAAAAACACTCATGAGGTCTTGGGGCAATTCTAACGACGTGCCAAGTGCTAACTGTCAACAGCACTAATGCTGTTGACAGCATTAGTGATCTAAATGAAGCTTAAAAATTAAGCTGTTTCAGAGGTTCTTCGTCTTTAATAAGATTTCACTTTCCCAACTACTAAATCTGTGCTCTGGTTTGCAATTTTTAAAGACTGTTCAAATAATCAATGTTCTCACTTTGTGTGTCTGTTCAGTGGGAATGATTCAGATTTCAATTCGAACAAGCAACACTGCCTCCAAGGGAGCATCTTTTATGTTCTCAATATTGCGCCTGACTTTCCTTTTGGCTTTCGACATCATTAGCAAAATTCATCATTATTATTATTTCAATTTAAAAGGTGCTCAGGGTCTGATTTATCAATCTCAGCTCCAAGACCTATCTCTCACACTCACACTTTAAATGAAATGCCTGGGTTTGTAGTTTCTTTAAAAATTTACTATGCAAGTTCTTTTATGTGAGCTATTTCCAACTCCTCCTTTGGGATGCACCTTTAAAACAAAATTCACAACCTGTCAAGACATTACAAATGTTATCCCTTTCTGGGAATTTGTAACACTCTCCTCATACCAGGTCTTTGTGCTTACATCTACTAAGTGCTCTTCCAGAAGCTCATGGAGCTTCATACAAAGGACAACTTTTATTATGAGCTGTAAGAAAACTAGTTAATGCAACCATAAATTGCCTGATATTTCACATTCTCCCATCTTCATCCAAGTGTTCGGTCATAGGTGTTTTTAGTTACATAATCTGAAATGACTCACAAATGGTTTTTCTCTTCCATGCACACCCAACTAACAAATTGGACATTCTTGCTCTTATAGGTAAGACATAAAGATCAACAATGCAGACTAAATAGCAAAGTATGTTAAAATGGCAAATGTAGAACAAACTCCCATGGACTGGTTACAGATGCAAGATATCATTACACGCGCTGCCTCATTTAACAGTCATAAAGTGTCTGCAAAATATTCAAGTATCTTCCTTTAAGAAAATTCTCTTTGAAGTCCCCAGGGTCAAGGATGCCCTCCCAAGATCACCCAACAAAAAGGGAAGAACAGCTCTTCCCCAAGGGGACTTATCAGCTTATAAAATGACAACGGCTATGGTAGCAATATTTATAATTACCGAGAACTTACTAAGTGCTAGGTACTGGTCTATACTCTGCACATTCCTTTCTCCAATAATTCTCAAAATGAACCTAAGAAGCAACGCTATCATTATCTGCATTTACATCTGAAGAGTCTAAGTACTCTGCCTATGTAACTTGGGAGGTAACTTGCCCCACGTCACACAGAGCCAGGAACTGAACCCTGGCAGTCTGGTTACAGACCCCGAATGCTTAGGCACTACCCACACTGCCATCACACCGCTTACCTCCCCTCCAGGAATGATAAAATCTTGCCTTGATTCGGGGAAGGAGGACAGGAGAGCCCGAGCCCTTGTTCCCTCCCTGGAGCCCCTGGCAGAAGTCCCACTCCCACACCTCCAGGCTTTGCCAGGAGTTAGAGTCAGGGACTTGTGTCCAACTCATCATTTTCCTACTTGACCAACAAATGTTCACAGATAAGCCTTCCTCCCCATCCACCCCCCTAAAAGAATCTCTTCCTGCAAGACTGTAAAGAACTCAAACGCACGGATGAAAGCAATTCTAGATGATCATTCTTCATCAGTGTTTCCCCACTTACTTCTTTTAGCTGAGAGCCAAAAAGTAATTGCAAGGGGCATTCCCTTCTTTTGACACATATTTGTTGAGCATCTGCTACATGTGAGCAGTGACAAAACCAGAACAAGTCCCTACTCTCCATGCAGCCTGACATTCTAGTGTGGGACACAAGTGATGAGCAAATGAAGACATAACACGACGTCAGACAGTAAGTCAGTAGTAAGTGCTGTTAAAAACCAAAGCGAGGCAAAGGGACAGAGGGTGCTTCTTTGGAAAGTGCAGTCTGGAAAGACCTTTTGGGAAGGAAGCATTTGGGCACAGGCCTGGAGGAAGTGAGGGGGCAGCCACGAGCATGGGTATGTGGGGAAGAGCAAGTGCAAAGGCCCTCAGATGGGAGTGTCTGGGCACATGGAGGCCTGGTGGCTGCAACCCAGGAAATGGGGGCTGGGGAGGAGGGGTGCTGAGAAATGAGGTCAGACACAAAGCCAGGGACCTGGTCACCCAGCCCGCAGGCCACAAATAGGATTTGGGATTTTACTGTGGGTACAACAGGAATCCACTAGAGCTTTTTAACAGCTACGTGATAAATCTCACAGGACCATTAAAAGCTTCACTCTGGCTACTGTGTTGGAGAATACAGGGTGGGGGCCAATGAAACAAGCAGGGACCATGACAAGGCGAGATGACGGTGGTGTGGGACAGAAATAACGGTGGAGGTAGTAAGACACAGTTTGGCCAAACTCAGGACCAAATTCCTCTCAGAAAGGAAGAGGCACTGAGGACTACGTAAGAAATAAGAAATTACTCAAGAATTGCAATGCAGATGCCAAGCCATAATATAATGATGCTTTAATAGCCTCATCCTTGTGTACAAAGAATAACACAGACCGTGAGTGGGGAGTAGTCACACAGCATGAGGAAGGGGCCACAGACACCATTCCCATCCTGACTCTTGTCAACTGTGCAACCAGCTACAATGATCCTGAGTCTCACTCGGATCAGCCACCTGGAACCAGGCGGTACCCCGGGGAGAAAAGCGCCATGATTCCACACTGACCGAGTACACTACCGAGACTAAAGGCACTCCTGTTTCACTCTTGTCATTCCAGCAGGTGTGACAGGAGATTGGAAGGAAGCAGGGAAGCACAGGGCAGACATTTCACACAGAAGCCACTGGGCCTAGGGCAAGGCAAGGGGAGCCGGTGGCCCGGGCAGGCTCACAGGGATGCCGGGATCCTGTCAGGTGTCATGTTTGGAGATTGTGGGCCCAGAATGCAGTCAGTTGCCTTAGCAACAGTATCTCTACCCAAGATGATAAATTACCCTGCTGTCTAACAAAGTCAGTTCATTTCTTAAACAATCAGCGTCCTGGACATAATATGAGAACAAGCAAATACCAACCAGTGAGTTGCAAGGGCAAATCAATCACTGGGTTCGCTCTCAAGTCCCTGCGCCTGGGAAAAGGCTGGAGCCTGGGGCCGGGCAAGAAGGATTTGGGAGAAAGCTGCTATTTTCCGTATTTGAAATTCCAAATTAAATAAAAATGATAGAGTAATAAAAAGATACTTGAAAACATTCCACATCCCTTTCTGACCATCCTAACGAAATTCCTCACACAATTGTCTATCCCTCTCCTCACTTTACTTCATAAAACCTGACATTTATTAATTATTTGACTTCTGTTCCTGTCTGTCCCACTAGACGTTAAACTTCTTGATAGCAAAGGTTTTGTCTCTGTTTCCTTGTACCCCCAGAACTGAAATCCCACCCAGAACATCCTAGGCCTGCAATAGTATTAATCAAATGAGTGAATTATTACCTCATCTGGATTTCTAGAAACTCTTAATCAAGTAACATATACACAATATATAAATATATACATACATATATGTGTATTCCATGCTTAACAGAGAAACTAGAAGCATTTTCAGCAAAAACGGGACTAAGACAAGAATGATCACAACCACCGCTACAATTTAGAATTATTTTGGACATACTAGCCAGCCAACACTACTATGTAATATTATTTAAAAATGTGCTAAGCGAGGTATCCCAAGAATGGAAAAACAAGCACCACATGTACTCACCATCAAACTGGTATTAGCTGATCATCATTTAAGTGCACATATAAGAATAACATGTATTGGATGTTGGGCGGGGGGGGGAGGGGACGGGCATATGCACAAACAATGAGTGCGATGCGCACCTCCGGGGGAATGGACACACTTGAAGCTCGGACTTGGGGGGGAGGAAGGGTAAGGGCATCATACGTAACCTAATCATCTGTACCCCCATAACATGCTGAAATAAAAAGAAAAAAAATGTGATAAAAAACAAAAAGAAGGAGGTAAAATGGTCATCAATTGCAACAGATAAGATTACATACCTAGAAAAGCCAAGAAAATCAACAGAGAAATAGCAACAAACAGAAACAATATATTTAGATGTAGGGGAGTAAATTCGACCCACAGAATACAGTAGCTTCCCTACTTACAAGTAAGTCCCCAATCAAGTCGCCCAGTCAGGTAGAAAACACAATGGAAAAAGTCCCACTTGCAATAACAACAAAAGGGATAAAATACTCAGCAATTAAAAGTAACATGTAAGATCCACAAGCTTTAAAAATGCTCCTCAGGGACACAAAAGAACACTGAAGTTGAAAAATGAATAACTATGAATGTCCCTATTCTTAGAAAGGACATCATTCAGATGTCATTTCTTAAGCAATAGATACAGTTAATGAAATCCTAATAAAAATGCCAACAGGGTGGGGTGGACACTATGTTCTTAAGAACTAGACAAGCTGACTCTAAAGTTCTTATGGTAAAACAGTTGCCCAGGAGTAACTGAAATGAAGTGTGACTTAGGCCACTCAGGGTATGCTGGCCTTATCAGACACTAAAGCATATTCTAAAGTGACAATATATAAAACATTATAGTTCTGGCACATGAATGTGCCAATGAATCGCTGGGAAAGAAGAGAAAGACCACAGGTAGACCCAAGTACTTAGTGTGCAACTTAGGTGGCACTGCCACGTCAGTCGGAAAGATGGACTATTCAACAAATGGTGTCATGAAACTAGACAGGCATAAGGAAACATCGATGGATGCTCCCTGACTCTTTATACCAGATAAATTCCCTATCAAACAAAAATTCAAATATAAAAGTAAAACCATAGTGATGGAAATATTCTAGAACTGGTTTGTGGTGATACTGCATAATTATATAGATTTACTAAACTTAGAGCAACTAACTTAGAATGAGTGAATTTTACGGTACATAATATATCTCAATAAAACTGTTTAAAAACTGAGACCATAACAGTATTTGAAAACATGGGTGATTTTTTTAATAGTCCCAGAGTGGAAAAGAACCTTTATAATTATGATATTGAACTCCAAATCTCTAAAGAAAAGATTGGTAATTTGACTGTGTAAACATAAAAAATTTCAACACAGCAAAAAAACACCCAAATAAAAAAAACAGCCAACAAATCAAGAAAGGTGCATTAACTTAACATGTTACTAATAAAAAAACTAGAAATCATTAAGAAAAAGGAACACATACTAAATAACAATGGACAAAAAACATGAACAATTTTCAGAAAAGGAAATGCCAACTGCTCTTATAAATAGGAAATTATTCTCAATCTCACTTAAAATAAGAGAAATTTAAGTTACAGTTATGAGATACCGGTTTTCCCCTATCCAACTGGCAAATGCAAGAAGTTTTACACCAGTGAGTCCACAGGGTATAAGGAAACCGCCAATCCCAAACATCCACGGGGGTGGCGTCGATGGTTCCATCAAGCAAGTATCCATCCATGAGCTGATTCTAAGCACCCTCCTTACTGTTATTAAAGGATCCATGGACACAGACCCTCCCTATAGCATTGTTTGTAAAAGCAAAAAATTGGAAATGCCCTAAATTGTTCATCAAGAATGTCGAGAGCTGAGTTGCCAGCTGTCGAGGACATCAATCAGGACAAGAAGCCAAAGTGAGAGTAACCATTAAGCCTTCTATCATTTACTGTGATCGTATAAGCAAGAGGAGAGGGTCAGATGTACCCTATAGACGCCACACAGAGGATCCTCTCCGCGGGGAGGCGAGGGGAAGACCAGGGGTGGACAAGGACAGGGGACTGAGTCAGAGTGAAGTGTCTTCAAGGTCCTGCCCCTCACAAGGAGGGAAGGGCGAGAACCCTTTGATGAGGAGGCCTCTGAATGGAACCCCCTCGGGGCTCAGAATGCAGACATACAGGAGCCCACGCTGCCCTGGTCCTTGACCATAACTCCCTACAGACTGTGCCCAAGTGTGGCGTGGGGAGGGCACCTTCTGTGAAGCCTGCGGGTAAAGCCTTTGTAACTGCCTGTGGTTGAGCCTAAAGATCACACGTCGGATTCTGGCCTAGAGTCCACTCTTCAAGGAAAGGAGTCTTGAAGTATGTCTTGGTTTATCCATATGTAAAAGAATACTTTACAGATATTAAAAAGAAAAAGTTTCTAAAAGTCTAGACAAGGATCCATTTCCAAGTGAAAGAAGCAAAGTTCATAACACGATATAACAAATACACAACAACGTGTATAATATACTACCGCTGGTATTTTTAAAAACAAAACTATTTTTTAAAAATGTAGACACACATACATACAGGTATGTATATATAAACAAAGTACAACATATAGGCAAATATGTGCTTATTCCTGGATAGAACACGCAAGAAGCTGGTAACAGCGCTTGCCTTTGGTCAGAGTAGGAGGCTGGGAGACAGCGGTCGGAGAGACCGTGTGGCTAGAACATGTCACTACAGGTATACATGTATCTTCTAAATCTGGTCCAGTGTATGTGTATTAACAATTCAAAAGTCTAACTCGCTTAAAGAAATAGAGTTAACACAGAAGTTACCTCTGAACAAAAGTAACTCCAAATCTTACCTGGCCAGATTATTATAACAGACAACTATTAACCTCCCCCAGGCAGGGCTGGATGGAACTTTTCCCCACAAATTCTGGTTCTGAAATTATTACCATCAATATATTTCAAATACAGAATTTAATACAACTGTTGTATCTCACAGGTTGGCCTATAAATTATTTTTAGAATCTCATATGAAAGGTGTATGTAATTATGAAGTATCACTGCTCTGATTTATGCGCCCAAATGTTAGTTAAACAACAGGCCTTAGTGTGATAATTTCTCTGTCAGTGAGAAATCCTCACCTCACCTTCTCATCTCCTGAGTGTTAAGCTGATAAATGTTTATTCCAGAAGTACGCTGAAACAGTTATACAATAGGCAAAAAAAGGAATAATTTTCCCAATAGTATATCAGAAGGACAATTATTTTTATGTTAGAGATAAAAATCTATACTAAAATGATGTAAGTTCTATTTTTCTCCCAAAATACAGAGGAGTTTTTGTTCACTTTTATGATTCTTATTTCGTCTCTACTAGACAACCAGTATAAATCGCATAGTATGTGTTTTACATCAAAATCTCTCCAATATAAGGAATAAGTAGTATGTTATAAAGAATATCTCTGAAAATAAAAATCCAGGAATGTTTCTTTGCAGACCTATTTTAAGATTATACCCTTAAATGGGGAAAATATTAATCAAAGAATGAAAGTAGCTGGAGGAAGAATAACCTTTAGAAAGAAATCCTATAGTGTCCTTTTCACTGTGACATCAAGTTCTGATTTAAAGACAACCAATGCATCTTTGAGCTGGTGACCCAGCCTTCATTTTGCAGGTGGGGGCAAAGGTCAAATGGCTCCTGCAAGGGTCACACAGCAGCTCACAGGCCGAATGCAGACCCAGTCCCTCACACGGCTCTCTGCCCTGACTTATGGCTCACACAGTTATTCATTTGTTATCTCCTGCTCAGGCACAGTTTGTTTTTTTGTTTTTCTCTATAAAATGACACAGAAGTGTCAATGCAAGTCAAAGCTACAAAAATTAAAACTTTAACACCAACTATGACCTGGAAATTACACGTAAAATAAGGTATCTGTGGCTAATGCTGTGAGCACTATTCCTGTCCCGTCACTATCTAGAAATAGAGGCAAAATGGGGTGGGGGTGGGGACAAGGAACGTGTGCATATGGCTTTGTGTGCGCCTTGTTACGAAAGAAGGCTCCAGGGCGATTTTTTCCCCAGGGTTAAAATTCCAGCATAGCTGCTTCCTACCTGTGTGAGCTTGAGCACTGCCCTGGCCCCTCTAAGCCTCAGTGTCCTTACCTGTATAATGGGAATGAAGCCCACCTCACAGTGCAAGGACTCAGGAAGACACGCGGGCACTCAGTATGAGCTTCCTCAGGTAGGCATGCCCACACTGAGCTCTACTGTCCAAGTGAAGAGTTATAACAAAGCAAGAACGTGCCGAGCGCACACATGGGGTCCTGTCCCTACCTAAGGCTTAAATAAGGCTGAGCCGGAATCTCTGTGAGAGAGCCTGGTCCTGTCCCCAGCCTGTCTTTAACGCCTGTCGTATCTTAGAGCAAAGGTTAGAGAGGGCAGGGCAGACTCTGCCCATGCCTGACAAATTCCCACATGACTAGACTACTTTTGTAGCCACAGAGGGCCAGGCAGCCCAACAGTGACAGCTGACAGGCTGTGGTTCCATGCCAGGTCTTCCGCATTGAAAAACAAACCCAAGAGCTTGGAGCACACACAGGAGCTCTTTGTACTAAATCACGAACACAAAGTAAAAAATGGAAAACTAATCTTCTAGTGCCGTGAAGCACAAGAACTTCAAACTGGTCTGTACTGAATTGTGTAGTCCCTCAAAATTCAAGTCCACTGAAACCTCAGCATGGGACCTTATTTGGAAATAGGACCTTTGCAGACGTCACTAGTTAAAATGAAGTCATGCTGGACTAGAGTGGGCCCCAAATCCAATAGCTGGTAGCCTTACGAGAGGAGGGACAGAGACAGACACACACAGGGAGAGTGCCACGTGACAAAGGGGCCGGAAACTGGAGCGACGCATCCGCAAGCCAGGGAACCTGACAGATTGCCGGCAATCACCAGCAGCCAGGAGGGAGGCAAGGAACACGTTCCCCGTCAGACTTTCCAGCCGGACTCACCCTTGCCAACACCGTGATTTCAGACTTGCAGCCTCCAGAACTGTGGGAGGATACATTCCTGTTGTTTTAAGCCACTGAGCTTGCGGTGCTCTGCTGCGGCAGCCCTAGGAAACGAATCCAGGCTCCACATCAAGGAAGGAAAAGATCCGGAAAGGGATATGGAGCTGTTTGGGCTACATTCGGACACATGAGACATAAACATGGCTTACTTGGTAGATCAAAGACAGCCACAAATTCTTTGCTAGTCTTGCCATTTGGTAGGGTCTCTGTGCCCTCCCCTTGAATCTGGGCGGGTTCTCTGCTGTGCGAGCCACAAAATGTGGCAGAAGTGACGGTGTCCGAGTTTCCAGGCCCAGGTTTTAAGAAACTAGCAATTTCTACGCTCTGTCCCCAGGACACTTGTTCTTGAAGTCCTGAGCAGCCACGTGAGAAATCTGACACCCCCATACTGGAGAGTCTATGCGGGGACAGGGACATGCCATGTCTGCCCCCAGGAAGCCCACAGGAAGTCCCAGACATCCTGAAGCAGAGAAAAGCCGTCCTACTTGGCCACACCCTGCCCAAACTGCCCACTTCTAAGCAAAATAAATGACTGTCGTAGTATTAAGCTGTCAAGTTTGGGGGTGTTTTGTTTTACAGCAACGTATAAAGAGCAGCTTATGATGCTCAGCCTCTGACATAAAAGTAGACACAAAAGATGTCACACCTTAAAAAGGAAGAGCCAGAGAATGTTCAGATCAAAGCATTAAGAGGATCACAGCCCCGGCAGTGGAGGGCAGAGACGTGGAAGAGAAGGGAAACTGCTGTATTTAACCTGCAACTGCATAATGCCAAGCATCTAACGGGGGTGTGAGAGGGGGACAGCCAGCGTGCCCGGCCCCTGTTGAAAGCAGAACAAGATCACTGGGTTCTAAATGAGGAAGAATTTCTGTTGCATCTTGAAATACTAGAATTAGCCCCTAATTCTAGGGGTAAAAAAAAAACTAACATCCTCTGCAGATGTCACCAAGAATAAGATCACGAGACACAGGTACCAAGGGTAGCTTGAGTGGCACAGGATGAACTTGGCCAACTGTTCTCCACATCCACTCGCTCGATATTGAAAACATCTCTTAGAGCACTTGTAGGAAGGCCCCTTGCATTAAATTGCCACATGAGGTCAAAACAGGCAGAACAGCGTTTCATGTCACATAACTATGGTATAAAATAACTTTCCACTTGGCTTCCTTCTGAGCACAAAGCAAAAGTGTCTGAACCATGAATTTTCTGTGAGCCAGAGAGAGGCGAGATAGATGTTCAGCAATACTCTAATTACAGGGCACAAAGTTTGAAAGGCACAAATTCAGTCTGCCATGGATGCTGAATCTGGGGTGACTCTTCCAGGGGTCTCAGTGACTTGTGGAGCGCAGAGGGAGCAGGTGTACCTGGAGGGACAGCCAAACTACACTGGCCTCACTCCCTGATGAGTTTCTACTACAGTTAATTACAGTAGCAGCACATAATTTCCATGTTAGTTTAACCAACCCCCTAGATTATCCAGTCCCTGGACAAGAGCCAGGCTGCTATGTCATCCCACCCCCTACATCAGAGACCAGCTCCGGCCCCACACTGAGTGTGCGATAACCACGTATGGTTTGATCAGTAATGGTTGGGCTCCCTTAGCTTTCTAAAAATGAGCTCTCAGGGACCTCGGGGGACAGATAAACATAGTAAGACTACAAGGGGCAACCAGACAGTCCAGGATGCTCGAGATGCGTAATTTTATGTGTCAACTTGGCTGGGCCATGGTGCCCAGGTACATGGTGAAACATTACTCTGAATGCTTCTGTCACAGTATTTTGGGATGAGATTAATATTTAAATTGGTGGCCTTTGCATAAAGCAGATTGCCCTCCATAATGTGGTTGGGCCTCCCCAGTCAGCTGAAGGCCTGACTGGAACAAAAGACTGACCTCTTTTCAAGCATGAGGCGGTCCTGCCGGCAGACACCCTGGGACTTGAACTGCAACACCTCCTCTTCCCGGGTCTCCAGCCTCCCGGCCCACCCTGCAGGTTTTGGACTTGCCAGCCTCCGTAACTGCATGAACCAATTCCCTAAATCCATCACACGCTAGTGTGTGTGTAATACATCCACACACCCCACATGGCCCTGTTCGTTCTGCGTCTCTGGAGAACCCCGGCCAGCATGGTGGTGCGCGCAGCTCTCGCAGCCTCTCCCCACCCGCCCGTGACTCAGCTGGTGACGGCAATCACCTTCCCCGCTAGCCACCTCTCCACCTCCCGGCCTCTGCCTGCTCCCCACCCACGCTCCACAAGGGGCCACTATTCTTGCTCTACCTCAGTGGCCCTCCTGAGTGGAGTTCCCACTTGAGACCACCTCAAAGTCCAGTGGCCAGGCTAGAGGACGAGCGACAGGTGGTCTGATCAGCTTTGGTCAGGTTAGTGGAGTCGCAAGGTACAAAATTCAGTGAGCTGGTCATAATTGTCACCACCCTCCTTTATAACTCATGAATGACTAGGGCGGGAGGTTTTCGGGGACTTCCGAGACGTCGCCCATGTGACTGGTAGGAACTCTCAGGCCTAAATCACAACGTGTCCTACACAGACCCCCACACTGTGCCCAGTGCACAGTTGCTGGGATGGAAGGTCCGTGTTTTCAGGGACGGGCAGACAGGACACACCTACTCAGGGTACAGGACAGGGGAGTGGCTCCCAGCTCAAGCGAACCTTTGACAGAGCTGGGGACACGGCTCCCCACAGGAGGAGGATGGAGACGACTTCTCTTTCAGAGCCCACCCCTTCCACGTCCCCTCCCTGCTTCTGGCCCACCCAGGCTGACAAACCAGGAGGGGGACCACAGCAGCCTTGAGGCTTTTCCCTCCTTCAGACATCACCTTGACAGGTCGGGGGTCTCCGATCCTCTGCTTGGGCACCTGCTCTGTGCTAACTCTGCCGGGCACGTCTGCTCCTATTGCTTATTATTCCCACCTTACATACAAGAGACGGGGTGGCCCTTGCCCACGGACCGACGCTGAGGTCGCTGCTCTTTCTACCTAAAAACTGCCAAGTTCTGGTGACTCATTCAAGTGAATAGATTCAAGTCCTCCTTGGGGCACTCCACGCGGCCAGGGCCACGTAACTGCCAGGGCTACAGAGACGCAGAGTCCTAACCGCACCTGCAGGACAGCAAGGACAGCCACCGCCCTGGCAGCCTCTGCCTACAGCCCCCAGCTCAGGACTCGGCACCTGGGTTGTGATATCTCGTGTCTGTTTATCCTGGTGGGCGCGACGTCAAATCCCCTGAGCCAGAATCAACTCACCTCACCCGCGTGTGACCTCTCAGGGTGTCTTTTTGGCTGTATCAATTTGTCCAAGCTATGGTCCCCAGTTACTTAAAAAACACTAATCTAGATGTTTCTTCAAGGTATTTTGTAGATGTGAATAAAGTTCATAAACAGTTTTTAAATAAGAGATTTCCTAGATAACCTGGGTGGGACCAATTCAATCGAAAGGCCTTAAGCGCAGCGCCGAGGCTTCCTTAGGGCAGAAATCCCGCCTCTGGACTGCCGCACCCACGTCTGCTCCCCGGGTCCCAGACCTAAGCAGCCCCCACAATCACGAAGCCAGCTCGTTGCAACAACTCTTAATATACGTCTCCTACGGTTCTATTTCTACACCTGAGCCCTGGCTGATTCCCCTCACTTTGCCTTGACCTCTTTATACTCCACCTTCCCGTCCGTAAAACAGAGACAATAACAGTACATACCTCACAGGGCTGATCTGAGGATAACACAAGTAAAGCACTTAGCCCAGCACCCGGCACATACTAGGACCACAAGTACGAAATATTTGGTTCACGTAAGAGTAGCTACTGTCATCTATGAAGCCATGCCTTTGAGAAAGAAGCTTATAACCTAGTGGGGAGATTTTTAAAAATAATTATAACATAAAGAAATAACTGCTAAACGTGTAGGCAGGTATAAAGTATACTAAGAGTAGCAGTGTCTAGGCATGGCTGGAACACAGTGGCAGGCAGCCCCGTAAATGTATAATATGGCTGGTCCGCAGCAGCCATTGCTTCTGCCTTGCTATCCGAACTCCTAAGAATACGCTGCAGGGTGACAAAGTCCTTCCTCTTCAATGCTTTTTTAACCATATATACAGAGATGTGTTTCCCAGTGGTTATAATCCTCTTTGTGGGAAATCACTCTTTCACTCAGATTTTTACTGAGCAACTATGTGCTGGGTGCTATGCTGAGGGCTTGTAAATAAACAGGTTAAACAAAAAACACCTCTAGATGGAGGACAAAAGAGGGGTCAGACAATAAACAGGTAAACAAATAAATGCCTAATTTCCAAGT
>NW_012148075.1:737696-741107 GCF_000956105.1 Propithecus coquereli
TTTTTAAAAATAATTATAACATAAAGAAATAACTGCTAAACGTGTAGGCAGGTATAAAGTATACTAAGAGTAGCAGTGTCTAGGCATGGCTGGAAAGAAGCTTATAACCTAGTGGGGAGATTTTTAAAAATAATTATAACATAAAGAAATAACTGCTAAACGTGTAGGCAGGTAAAAAGTATACTAAGAGTAGCAGTGTCTAGGCATGGCTGGAACACAGTGGCAGGCAGCCCCGTAAATGTATAATATGGCTGGTCCCCAGCAGCCATTGCTTCTGCCTTGCTATCCGAACTCCTAAGAATACGCTGCAGGGTGACAAAGTCCTTCCTCATCAATGCTTTTTTAACCATATATACAGAGATGTGTTTCCCAGTGGTTATAATCCTCTTTGTGGGAAATCACTCTTTTACTCAGATTTTTACTGAGCAACTATGTGCTGGGTGCTGTGCTGAGGGCTTGGAAATAAACAGGTTAAACAAAAAACACCTCTAGATGGAGGACAAAAGAGGGGTCAGACAATAAACAGGTAAACAAATAAATGCCTAATTTCCAAGTGTAACAAGATAATGAACAAAAGGAGCCTTCGAGAGAATAAAGTGAGGGTTCCAGGAGGAACTCAGCATGAAAAGGGGATAAAAGTGGGAAAAGAAGGATTTACATCAGAACCAGCTAGGCTGGAATCTACCTTTTGACAAAGTAAAGAATATGTATGCTAAGGATCAGAAAATCATGAACACTTAGTTTTCCAGGACACCAGGCAGTTATTTCTTTTGTGATTAATCCTGCTCTGGCCTCCCCCACCTTCTGCACCCTACCCCTCTGTGCCCTCAGCAGGCTGAGACCACACCAGAGCATCCTTCCACCAGGGCAACAGCTGGACAGACAATGAGCTGAAGATTGATGGGGGATCTCAGCGTCTTGCTTTTGTTGTTGTTCACCTGAAAGGCTGTTAGTTGATGCCCAAATCCAATGACTCTCAAACTGTGCTGCTCTCAGAGGATCCCAAGGTGTTCCACAGACCATACAAGTGTTTGTTTCCAATTACACAGACGCAGAGGCTGATCAGGGATTGCAAGGGTGGTCATAAATCCTCACGATTCCAGGCAACTTGCTTCATAAACAAGAAATGCCCATTTTCCTTTCTAAAGTAAATCTTCACTAATAAAACACTACTTTTACCGGCTTTTACTTAGTAAGGATCTGTAATATTTTTATTCAAAAACAATCCACTCTACTGCTTTAAAAACATTTGGAAACCACTGCTATTCACTAATTCCACATGACACTTTGTGGAAACTGAAGTCTGGAGCGGACTTATTTTGAGAGATGGCAAATTGCTACTAAAAATACATACTATGGTTACTTGTTATCATTTATCCAAAAAGTGCACCGGAGAATTCATTTAGAACATTTTAAAAATAATCATTCTGTGCACACAAAGGATAAATGCAGTTAACACCCTAAACGCGGTTTCCCTGGTGATGGGATGGTCTGCATTCAATGCTGCCTGTACAGATCACTACCTTAAAATTGATCAGCTAATAAAATTTGTTACAGTGATAGTTTACAGTTAGTGCTTCTATAACAAAGGCTGTACATTAATCAAGGTTTCTAACCAGGCATTTACTACATCCATACGTACCAGGATCAAACCAAATTATCTTGAAGGGAGAGAATACCGCTTCAATATCCATTTATAAAGTGGCAGCTTAATGAAAGGATCTTCCCTATGCATATGTATTAAGTAAATATGACATTTGCAATTACATGAAGAAACATATATAAAGTCACATAGCTGGACCCACATAAACACATGTCTCCTCCACATATTTTACTCCATAAAAGGTTTATTTCAGACCACATTAAATTACATAGCCTCAACACGGTTTAGCTATCCAGTACAAACCAGTGCAGCAAACAGCTTTCTCTTCAAAACAGTGTGTGCCGGGAAGCAAATATTTAACAATAAAAAAAAGTTTAAGAGAAGGATAATTCCCATTTGCCAATAAATTATCGTTGGAAGCTTAACTAAATCAATATTTATGCTTCACACACCTCCATTACAATTCAACAGCGTGACCTGTTCCCTCGTCAAGCTACAGAATCCAGACAAAGTTTCCCTACTGAATTAAGTGTATTTTTTTTTTAAGTCTCAAATGTCACAGCTGAAAAAAGTATTGGTGTGCAGACACACACACATACACACCGGTATGAACAGGTATTACGGTTGTTATTTTTCAGAAAGCATCTAGCAAACAAGAATTTTTTAAAAATCACATTGTACTTGCAGCAATTGAATTTGTGTCTATTTAAATGTGAGCCACATCAAAACTGGTTATAATGAAGTAGAACCAGAGTTAAAACACAAATTAATGAAAATTAAAATACAATCAATATCATACATTTCATTCATCATATGCTTAAACAGCAGGGAGGATCAAATTAATTTTTAAAAATATATTAGATTCTATTTATAAAACAGTTCCAGGGGTATATTCAGAGGCTCACACTATCGGCACTTTTCCCCTGGTCACATAGTCACTTATTAATAGATGTTCACTCACCCAAGTCTGTCAGAGAAGACCGAATGAATGAATACCTGGCAGCCATCAACCAATCACCAGGTTTCTCCTTTCTTTCATCCAATTCCTATAGTTACCCAAGCAACTCTGGAAATCCTCCACATTCCACCTTTTTTTTTTTTTTTTTAAATAGAGACAGGATCTTGCTGTCACCCAGCTAGAGTGCAGTGGCATCATCATAGCTCACCACAACCTCAAACTTCTGGCCTAAGCGATGTCCCTAGTTCAGCCTCCCAAGTAGCTGGAACTACAGGCGCATGCCACTACACCCAGCTAATTTTTCTACTTTTTTGTAGAGATGGTCTCGTTATGTTTGAGACCAGGCTGGTGGTCTTGAACTCCTGGACTCAAATGATCCTTCCACCTCTGCCTCCCGAAGTGCTGGGATTATAGGCATGATCCACTGTGGCTGGCTCACATTCCACTTTTAAAGAGCTCTAACAGCAAGAGAATGGGTTCTTAAATCAATTTGTTCAACAGGCATGCCCAGCAATCATACTAGAGTTGGAAGATGCAAAGATGAATAAGACGTGGCCCTTAACATAAAAATCCGGTGTCAGGCACATAGAAGGTGCTCAATGAATACCTGGAGAATGAACAGAGTGAATGAGTGAGCAAGCTCACAGTCCAGGGCCATCCAAGAGAAATATAATCCAAGCCACGGATGTGAAGCATACACATACATTTAAATTTTCTAGTAGGCACATTTAAAAAGATAGAAGGTAGCCAGGCATGGTGGCACATGCCGGTACTCTGAGTGACCCAAGAAGCTGAGGTGGGAGGACCACTTAAGCCCAGGAGTTCAAAGCCAGCCTAGGCAACACAGCAA
>NW_012148075.1:742102-749188 GCF_000956105.1 Propithecus coquereli
GTAAATGCAATAAATGATTCTTTATTCTGAGATTATATTTCTTTGGTGGGGGGGCATTAAAATGTGCTTTTAGAAGATAGTGGTAACCACAGATTGTGACTGTGCTTTAAAAATGCCCTTCCTGGATAAAATAAAAATTTGCAACACTATGTTGCTCCCATAATTCTATTTTTAAACCTCAGTTTGCAAATTAAATCCAAAGTTCTGGGAACCACTGTTTTAAACAACTTCTGGAGTTCATTAAAATGGACATAGGATCCCATGTGTGCATATTATTCTATATTATGATTTTCTTACTTATTCTACACATACACACCCATGCAGTAGTAATACTGGCATGACTTTTATCTTAAATTGCTATGTAGTAATTCAATATCATAAATGCACCATTGTTTTCTTAGTCATTCCCATAATGTTTTGTATTGGACCTATGACTTTATGAGTAGTTTTATCCAAATTAACTTTCTTCCTCCTATCCCCAATTCCATAAATTGTTTCCTCAGGGTATAGTCCCCAACAGGGAATTTATGGGTAAATGGCAATACAGTTTGTTTTATGTTTAGCTATTATACATCACCAGATTGTAGCAAAAAGACAACATACGGCACTGCTGACACTTAATACCCCAGCCGATAATGGGCTATAATTAATTCTGATGATTTCACAGACAGAGTGGTCTTCATTTCCATTCCTTGAATTGCTAGTGAGGATATGCCTGTTCCTCATGACATCGCATCTCAATTCCCTACACTCGTCTCTAGTCCTGAGAGGACTTTGGGTTCTGACCTTTGGTATCTCGATTCTTTATGTTTTGGATGATAACCATTTAATCTTTTAAGCTGTCCCATTATTTTCACCCATGCTGTGGCATTCCATTTAATATTTATTCTATTGCCTTTGGCTGGGCTATTTCTCTTTTATTCTCCCAATATTCGGGCACATCAGTCTTGTGTGTGACGGTTTTCTCCGTTGCTTCAGTGGTCATAAGTTTATCTCCCCTGCGCAGCTGGGTTAAAAATGCTATTCCGTTTTCTTCTAGTTATTTCATAGATAAATACAGGGGAATCTTAAGGCAGAGGCCCTTATACTCTGAAATTAATAACCGCAGAACTTTCTGGTGTGAGTAAAATTTGCTCAGATAGTTCCCAAAGTGGATCTGTCCACATCATAAAATGACAGATGACACAAAACAGCTACCCTCCTCCAATCAGGAGTGAAGGTGGACACGATATCCAAGAACTGAAACTTCCAACACGTCCCAGAGGAGCTCAGCACCCTAAAAGTCTCTCAACTGCCAGTTTTTGACTTACATCCCAACAATCTCACTTAAAATTAATTTTCAGTAAGAAAGGTCATTTATATACAGGAATAATTACCTGAAGAGATATACTGTCACCCAGGAGTACAAAACACATATCAAAGTGGCTACAGAGACATTTCGCCTGATTATTTTCCATATCATGGAACTCCACAGGAAATTTCAACAGTTTCCCCCCACAGATAGAAAACAACATGATAAAGAAAAAAGCACATGTGATCTTTTATAAAATTTAGATTATACCATATAGACTATATGGATAATTTTTACATATCTATAACATATAGGGGGAAAAAAAATCCAGAAGTAAATTCATCGAAAGGTTAAAAGTGGTAATCTGTAGGGAGGTAGGATCATGGGTAATTTTGATTTTCTTCTTTATACTTTTTTTGCAATATATACATGCATTATATATTTTACATAATCATAGATATCCTTATACACACATACACAAAGAACATACTTTTATTCTTTTAAAAACTTAACTTCTTTTTAAATGGAAATAGAAAAGATTTTGGCATTATATTAAATAAAATGCTACTAAAAATCAAGCTGAACACAAGTACTCCATTTTTTTTTCCCCATACATGTAGGCCTCCTATCATTATTAGATGTAACAGAGATTCATTATAATAGAAATAAAGAGAATTCTCAAAATACCATGAACTTTCAACTGCCTTTTTTTAAGGTTATAGTCTCAAAAGACTTGTAAAATAATCTTCAATGATGTCGACATAAAAGTAAGATGATGATAAGTAAGTTTTATGAAAAGTTACTGTTATAATGAATTCATTGAAAATACTAGGCTACTTGACTCACCCTGCCAGAAAGATCCAAAATTTTCCTTTAATGATTATGCTATTTTCATGGGAATATTAGCAATCCTTTCAAATATCTGTAATAGTATGATACCAATTTTGAAAAAAAATTGGAAAGAAATAGCTTAAAACATTGACAATGATGAAATTATAGTTGATTTTTAAAATTTCTCTTGTACCTTTCTGTCTTTTCTAAATTCTCTATCATGAACATATTACTTTTGTATTCAGAAAATAATCTAACTTTGAAAAAAATAATGATATTTTAGTATCATTTCTAGCAAAGAATAAAAGGACATACCCCTCCTTAAAAAAGTTCCTGTTAGATAAATACTAATGCATTCACTGGATGATAAAATAATACAATGTTTAACATTTCTTTAAAATACTCTAACAAGAAAAATAAAGTGGTGAGAGGAAACAAAAACATGAAATAATAACAAAGTTGAAATTGTTGAAGTTGGGTGATGGGTGCATGGTTACATTATACTGCTCTATTTTGTGCATATTTGAAAATTTTCCATAATACAATGTTTTGAAAAAGTGCTATGAAAAACAAAAAGCAATATATACACATGCACAATCATTCATCATGTCAACCAATATAACAAAAGTAAGCTAATATCCGCTATTTTTTTCTTTTTTACACATTAGGGATGACTATTTCAAAGTAAACATTCTACCTGAAAATTAAAATGGAATTCTGACTCTGCACTTGTTCTTTATGAGGCAATACAGAGTATATATGTGTAAAATCTAACAAGAAAAAAAGATCTTTCCCATGTATCTGCATATTTGATTCAGAAGATTTTAGATTTTCTGCCTTGGGCCAGATCAGAACGAAGATAGTCAGCTAACAGAGCATTACCTGCCTTGTGACATTTAAAAAATAAGATGCGTGCTGACTCAAGCAGCAGCAAGACCCTCATCTAAGGTCCCATTCTCCTGTGTGACACGGAGGAAGGGCCCTGCTACCTTCAGGACAACGTGCTGGTCTGTACATGTGGCAGCTGCAGGGCAAAAACCTCAGCACTCAACACAGGTTAGACAACCAAGACCAACATCATTTACTTTAGATAGTCTGTTTCCATAATAGTTGCAAAGGATAATATGAATACTAAGGCTTTGGGATCCCCAAACTGATGACTTCCCCGTGTATCAGAAGTAAAAATAAAATATAACCTCATGTCACTCTTATAAGAGCAGTTAAAGAGCTTTCCTGGGCTTAATCACAAGTGGTCTTCCTATTTCCCTTGAGAGGCTGGCAAAATCTGTTTTATTTCCATTTTACAGATGTAGAAACTGAGGTTCAGAGCTGTTAAAAGACTTGCTCTTAAAGAGCAGAGTCTTCTGACTTCAAGGAGAGTGTCTTTTCACTTCCCAACACTTCCCCTGGAGTGTGTCTGTGATGGTAAGGAGGAGGTAAGTACGTCCCTAAGGAAAGTGAAGCAGGGGAATCAGGAATCAGCGTTAGATCTAACACTGCCTGGGTTTCAAGACACCCAAAATTATTTCCTGAGCATCCATGGAGTTCAGTGTAGTCTTTGCTGTGAGCATGGAGACTTTAATTGATTGCACTTCCATTTACATCCATGTGTGTGTAGGCTTGCTTTCTCTGCTTCCTGAGCTCTGACAGAGGTCTCCTAACAACTTGCTTACCCTAAAAGACAGAAACTTTTTTTTCTTTAAACCAGGAGGGATTGTCCTGGTGGTGTGGCTGGGAGGTTTGCTGCTAGTCCTCTCTCTTTGAAAAACAAGATGGCACAAAAGAAGAGTTGGCAGAGCAACAGTCACAGCCCCCAACTCCCGTGGGCGACTTAACCTACTAAGAGAGCAAAGCCTACCTCTCTGACTTCGTGAAGCTGGCCGGAATACTGACTCTTGGCTCTTCGGGCAGCTGCAGGCGACTTGTGATGCGTGATTGTGACAACACCGGGGGCCCCCGCACTGAGGTGTCTCTGGCTACAGGGAGACGCAGAATTGGGTGTTCCATGGGGGAGCAAAGTGAGGCTTCGGCTCCGGGAGCTTGGAGTACTCTAGAATAAGCAACAGGTGTCAACTCAACAACTGACCAACATAACACAACTAAGTGTTGGCTTCCATTAATTTGGGACCTCCTAATCTTTCCCCTTCACCTGTTTAGAGGGATGGAGGGATGGGTGGGTATAACAACACTGCATGCCCAAATCCTGCAAAAACCGAGACAATTTCTATTTGATGTCCTTCTGGTCTCATCTCCAATTGTGTCTCCTATGACCAGGAACCTCTACCCCCAACCCCCAAGACCATGGGCTTTCCTGGGTTCTGCCTCTGCATTTCTCACCTCCTCTTCCTAGAACACCCTTCCCCTCCTGACAGGCCAACTTCTGTTGAACCTTCAACACTAAGCTGGGCGAGCTCTGCTCTGCAAAGCCTCTCCCTGGCTTTCTCGGCCTCTCTGCTGCTCTTATTCCACTGCATTGAGATCCCACTCATTGCCCAGCTACTTTCTTAAAGGACGCTTTCACACTCAGCTTTATAGCCCCAAGGCCTGGCATATAACAATTGTTTAATTTATTAAGTACTTAATAAATGTTTGCTGCATGAATGAACTAAGTTATCTACCTGTTAATCCCCATTTGTTAGTCCAATGTGTATTATCCTATAACAATATATAATCCAAATAACAATCTAATTTATGATAAAGATGGCATTTCAAGTTAGTAGAGATAATTTTTCAATAAATGGTGTTGGGATAACTGGGCAGCTGTCTGAAAAACAGAGTTGGATTCATATCTCAGATCATAGACCCCAAATGGAGCAAAGATTTAAGAAAAACAAGCAACACTAGAAGAAAACATGTAGCCATGGGGTAGGGAAGGCCTAACACTTTGAAACCCAAAAGCCATAAAAGAAAAGCTGGACAAATTTGATTACCTAAAAATTAAAAAGTTCCTCCCGCCCAAAATTGAAAACTTCTACAAGGAAATCAATCAAAACACCCACTACCACCACCTCCAAAGCCAAAAAATAAACTAGGAAAAATGTAGAGCTGAAATCTATTATTAAAATGAGCCAAGGTACGTACAGTTCACAAAATATAAATAGACCTTAAACTGTATGAAAATATGCTCAACTGTACTCTAAGATAGATGTAAATTCAAACTAGACACCATCTTTCCACCCACCAGATTGGCAAAAATTCAGAAGTTCGAGTACACAATCTGTCAACAAGGCCACAGAGAAATGGGTTTGTGGATGTAAAAGGTGACAAAACCCCTGAGGAGGACAATCTGGCAGACCTGTCACGGTTACAAACGCATTTCCCTGGGCCCCAGCAATCCCGTCTGGGAACACATCCTCCAGATATACCTGCACCCAGGTGAAATGCCATATGTCCCTGTTAGTCACTGCAGCAGTATGTTTAATGGCAAAGGACAGCAAACAACCCAAATGCCCATCAGTGTGGGAGAGGTTAAATAAATTACGGTACACCTACATAATGGAATACCACCATGCTGTAAGAGAATAATGAGAAAGGTCTCTGTGAGTTGATCTGTAAAAATCTCTAAGCTATATAATTAACTGAAACAAGCAAGGTGTGGAATTGTTCTATAGTATGCAAAATATGATATTTTCTAACATGTGGGAAATAAGTATTTTATTGTTATTTATTTAAAATTTCTTGAAAATTATTTGTTTAAAACAAAAACACTCTAGAAGGATACACACAAAACTAATAAAGTGGCTGATTATTTGTAGAGAAGCAGGGAATGGAAGAGTAGGAACACAGGAGGGAGATTTTTCACTGAATAGTTTTTTATATTCATTCATTTTGAAACATGTGAATGTATTCCCTACTAAAAAATGTTTAATTCTGCATAAAATTTACATTCTAATTGCTCCTACACTTCATCTCTGCTTGAGAAAAGGCAATCAGAGGATATGCCGGAATCATGCCAGTTTCTGTCGTTCAATTATCAAATATTTACTGAAGACCTACTATGTGCCTAGAAAAATATCTACTGGGTAGTGTCAAAAAGAAACACAAGATGTATGAGACAGTTTTTCACTAGAGATGTTCATAATATTGCTGGGGACGTAAGACACACAGATACAGAGACAGACTGGTAGATACACACATATATACACAGACACTTAAAAAGTAAGGCAGTACATAACAAGGTGCTAATTTGGCAATACAGCTAGAAAATACTGCGGGGAGTTAGCTATGCTCCCAGCAAAAAATCAGGTCCCTTAGGTAGGGGTCATTGCAAAGGATAATAAAATAATAGAAAATGGAAATAAAAGAATACACAGAGACAAAGGTATAGTATTATAGATTTATAAAGATTATAGGCAAAGCATGATACTCAGGGGTCCTTGGATCTCTTCGTCAATCACAAAAGGCCAAGAGTGAAGTTTTACATGGGCATTTATAGGTACAGTGATCAGTTGCCAGGGATAACAGATTTACATAACAACAGGTAGGTCGTCTTAGGTTAAAAGTTTTTCAAAAGGCTTCTTCAGCTCCCTTAACTAACTCTATCTACGTGAACAAATGATTACAAAATCTTTCAAAGACTAACTTCCAAGTTCTAAGGTAAATGTATCACTTAACAGAAGGGTTAAACAAAGATATAGTGGCTCCATATTTTCTTTATCAAGTTATGTATTGAGACAGGTAGTCAGGAGTTTAAGCAGGAACTGTCCCTTGGGCTAATTGCTTTTAGCCACAGGTGTCTGTCTGTCGGGTGGGCATTCTTTGATTAGCTCTCACCCTGTGGCTCCTAGCAGACCTGCTTTGCCTCTCAAAGCAAGTCAGAACCACAGGTGCTGGCCGGGTGCAGTGGCTAACGCCTATAATCCTAGCACTCTGGGAGGCTGAGGTGGGTGGATCACTCAAGGTCAGGAGTTCGAGACCAGCCTGAACAAGAGAGAGACCCCCCCGTCTCTACTAAAAAATAGAAA
>NW_012148075.1:750052-759348 GCF_000956105.1 Propithecus coquereli
GGGATGTATTATTATTAAGACGGGAGGGGTTAAAAAAAAAAAAAAAAAAAAAAGAAGAAGTTGTCTGGATTGGACATGAATAGGAATATAGGCAAAGACGGGAAGCAGTGTATTGCTTTTAAATAACTTCACATATAGGAGACTGGAGAAATGTGTGGTCTAAGAATTACAGATATCTGGATCACAATGAACAATCACCTCCTTTCAGCTTCAATCCTTTCACTTGGAATGTGGAGTGGGGAAACAGGCTATTTCTTTAATCCTTTAATAATACTAAATTTGCCTAAGTATTAGGAGTCCACTGAAATACATTTTGATTGTTTGAGAGGCTTATTTCAATCCAAGAAAAGGCAGATTTTTCACTGGGCTTTGAAGCCAGACAGATAAGTTTCATTCCCCCTGCCCCTCCCCAGCTCGCCTAGGATCTAGCCATGTGACCTTCAGTGAGTTATTTAAGCTTTCTCATTAAGCATCAATTTCCTAATCTTTAAAAGAGAAATAACAATATTGACCCTTAAAAGCCATCATGAAGATTAAATTAGATCATGCACATAAAACACTCAGCACAGTGCCTGACATGCAGGAGCTGCATGGCCAAAGTTTGCTTCTTTCTTTATATCACTCAAAACTTGATCAATGAAGGCCCTACTGATTTTTAAAATGCTGTGTTGCGCAGCACAAAATCATAAGTAGTCACTGACCTTCTTCCTATTTTCTATAGGATCAAAGTGGTGAAGAAATCCAAAATATAATTAAATACTTACATGGTATTTAATTTGTTACAGCAGTTAAATATCAAGATTGTAGGGGAAACACACACATACACTCTTCTAAATTCTGAGTACAATGAGGATGCATCAGAAATGAGAGAAGAAGACAGCACAGACAATAGACACCTTTGCCTGTAGCGATATCACCACGAATGGCAATAAATCAAGAAATTCACCCAGGAGCCAAATTATTCCACTGTGGATGTCTAACCCCACGATCATTACTTAGTGGCTGTCAGTCATTTGAATTCAGCAGCAGTAAATTTGGGTTGAGAAACCCTTAATTTTCCATTAACTGTGGGATTCTCACAGTTTAATTCACACCCATGCCTCCTCTCAGGGTAAATGTGAGCAAAAAAAGTCTCACTCTTGGTAAATCCCATAGGGAATCAGGTATCAGGAGAAGCAGCAAGAAAGGGTGGCAAATTGCCACCACCAGAAATGAGCAGGCTGTCTTCCCCAAATGCAGCCTGTCTGAAATCTCCAGGTTTTGTTTTAAAATTATGCTTGAATGTCACAAAAACCTATCTGTGCTACTAATTTAAAATAAAAAATATTAACAGAGTCTGAGGAACAACATGGCAGGTTTTTGTTCTAAATATTTACTTCAATGGGGGCGACTAGAAATGCCAAGTGTGCCATCTGTGGAGTATTCTGAGTTAAGGGTAACAGTTTTTTCATCCTTTACCCAGGCCCGTCATGCCGCCATCAACACTCATGTGGCTGTTCCTTGTGCCTCCTCCCCCCTCAGTAGGTGCCTGGCTGACGATGGGGTGACAGCAAAAAAGAGTGTGGGGACAGGCAAGACAAAGTGCTGACACTCAGAGCCTGTCCAGGCGTTCTACGTGCACTCAGACCTCCTGGTCTTTCCCTACATTCTCACCGGATTCCTAAATTTCCTAAGGTTGTGAAGAGGGGACAAGACACACACACTCTTTGTATCTACTGGCCAAAACTGGCACGAAGGAAAGGCACAGTTGGAAAGGGAGAAGAATCACTGGAAAGAATATGTCCAATCAAGGGAATCGGGCAACAAGCCTGAGAGATAGAAATCTAGTGTAAGGACGCTTAAAGCAAGAAACACTGAACCATCTAAAGCCTTCTGTGCCATTCCAGTGCTGCAAGATGGTGTTGGGGAGTAGTTAAGAGCACACCTTCTCAAGTCAACTGCCTGAGTTCAAAACTGGCCTCTGCCACTTGCAAGTTGTATAACCCAGTAACGTGTGGGTATTTTCATTTTAAAAATTTAGTATTAACTACCCTCATTGGATTGTTGGAAAATGAACCGAGAAAAGGTACCTAAGAAAGCACATGTCACATAGTAAGCATGCAGTAAATGCCATCATTAATGAATTAATAAAAATGAGGTCTTCAAGCACCACTATTAGTGAATGGTTGTTAAGTGATTCCTGAGTCAAATATATGGCCATTCTAATTCAAGAGGCCTTAAGATTTCCTTAACTTTAAAAAGGAAAGATAAAGAGTTAATCATCCTAATTACTAAAAAATCATTTGCCTCAAAGAAAAAAATGTACTTAAAATATGATTTACGCCAGGCATGGTGATTCACGCCTATAATCCCAGCACTTTGGGAGGCTGAGACGAGAACATCGCTTGAGGCCAGGAGTTGGAGACCAGCCTGGATAACACAGCGAGACTTCATCTCTACAAATATTAAAAAATCAGCCGGGCATGGTGGCACATGCCTGTAGTCCCAGCTACAAGGGAGGCCGAGGTGGGAGGGTTGTTTGAGCTCAGCAGTTCATGGTTACAGCGAGCTATGATAGCACCACTGAACTCCAGCCTGGACTATGGAGTGAGACCCTGACTATAAAAACAAAAACAACAACGAAAATATAATTTTACATTTTCAAAAACCCATCTGTTATAGAAAGCATAGTTCCTATGTATTACTCCAATGCTACCTGGGTAGTAAAAGAATTAGTTTAAATAAGCAATGGACAATTCCCCTTAATATTTGCAATAAAATACAAAGTCCCAAATATTAAATAGAAAAGATCATGAGCTGGTCCTTAAAACCTCTTAAAACATATATCAAAAGTTTATAATTGCTGAGCTGGAATTAAAAGGTTGTAAAGGAATGAGGGGTATAAATTTCTTAAATATACATTTGTAGCAACCACTTCTGCAACAGAAAATTTTTCTGAAGGGAAAAATCAACTAATTGTAATAGCATTCAAATGACATTTAATTTGAAGCATATTTTCCTTATTTCCTTGAATTCTTTCATAGTAAGGGGGAAAAAAGATACTTATTTCAGAAGAAAATAGGCCAAGGGATGCAGGAAAAAAAAAATCAAACCGGTCTGGTTACATGTTTTGAAGACAAATTTCACCAACTAAAACCATTTCATGACATTTCTTCTCTTAAAAAAAAATTAATGTGCCATTTCTAAATATGTGAAAGCTATGCATAAAAACTGCGATGTATTCCTTTTCTTCCAAAAGTAACTATACCCCAAAAAATCAAGAAAAAGGAGAAAGCATAACAGTTTCTAAAATAGCACATTGAGGGCCTTTCGAACTTGTTCAGAATTTCATTTTCCTGGTAGTCAACATCTGAATAAAATGTGGATTATTTTTTTTAAATGAATCCATTCCAGTATTCTGCCTAATAGCTTCACAATGACCTTCTCATTTGCCCTGCTTTTTGTTTGTTTTTTCTTTTTTTTAATTGTCTATTATCTCAAGCTTAAAACAGAACTAAAGTAGAAATCTGATTTTTAAAACTGGGATATTTTCCAAGTTTGTTTCCATGATTAACTTTTCAAAATCATTTTGGCTCTCACTACTTTTCCAAAATCATGTTTTCTTCCAGAAATAGGAGTTTCAACTTTAAGCTACCAAGCCTAGGAAATTTCTTCCATTGTCATCTGTAAATCTTTAACATACCTTAAACATTTTTCACTAACTTTATACCAGTACCCTCTCAATCTCAATACAAATGCGTGCAAATGTGTGCACAAAGGAAAAATAGTAGTTCTTCCAGAGAGGCAATCTCTAGCCTGCTTCTAAACATACTGTCCCAAATCAATGATTACACATGCAAATGCAAGATTTCTGAAGAATTATCACAAGCAAACACATGTATTTCCATTTCCTATAAATGGAGGGAAAGAAAACTTGACATTTTTAGCTTGCTTTTTTTTCTCCTGTCATTTTCAGCCTTCCTCCCCCTACCCAAATAAATCCTGCTGACTCCTCTCTAACAGATAATCCAACTTGCTCTAGAATCCCTCACCTATCTCCAGGTCAAGCTGGAAGGTCCCAACTCCACCAAAAGCATTAGTCTCGTGCCCCTTTATCACACACACCCTTTTCTCTCCATTTCCCCCAGACCCACCAGAAGTGGTCACGTGTGATTTCGAAACCTCCCGCCTTCTCAGCTTTGCATCTTTCATCCACACTATTTGCTTGGGACTTTGCATGTCAAGTACCAGCACTCCTTTCGGACACTTTATTCTGAAAGCATGAAAGACTCCTCTTTCTGCTGACCAAGCCCAATTCCCTGTATTTTTCATGCTTTGGAACTATAGAATTTTAGAGCTAGAAGGCACCTCAGACATCATTCTACTCTAGCCCTTTTCTTTTAGAGACCTAAAAACTACAGCCCTCAAAAGGTAAATGAGTCATGCAAAAGCAGAGCTCAAACTACAAGTCTCATTCAAGACTCAACTAAAAAAAAAAAAACAAAAAAACAATAAAACAAAAACCTGATTGGAGATTCAGCCCCTCCAGTTGGCCCGTCTCATTAAACAAGGACCTAGTCATCTAAAATAGTGTCTAACACATGGCAGACATTAAAATAGTTGATAGAAAGGAGAAAAGGTAATATGTTATACATTTTTACCTTTCTTCTTACTTAAAACTTCAACCCAATCACCTATCATCATCAACACACAGACACACACACACACACACTCTCTCTCTTTCTCCTTTGAATGCAGGGTAATTGTGTACTAGATCCCCTCGAGACTGCAGATCCTCAAATAATTTTATTTTATATGTCTTGTAAGTAACATGACACTGAGACTTTTTAATGTTGAACGGCCATTTTAATAGAAAAAAAATAAGAAAACAAGGAATAGAAAGAAGTTCCCTTAATGAGGTAACATACCAAAAACCTAGAGCAACCATGATACTTATTATAGAAATTTTAGCTTTATTTCTTTTAGTATTGGAAACAAGATAAGGATTCCACTATCGGTTTACTGAAAGCACTAGCCAACAAAACAGGACAAGAAAAAAAGGACAGAAAGGAGAGAAAGATAGAGAGAAAGATACAAAGGAATAAAAAGAGCCACTTACTGTGGATGTGATTGTTTTATAAAAATAAAAAGAAAACTAACAAATACAGCAATGTTGCCAGATATATAATGAATTTAGAAATGCCAATAGCATTCCCAACCAGAAAATATAAGAGAAAAATAAAATATCATCCACAATGGCAATAAAAACTATGATGTATAGGTATTAACCCAATAAGGAGTACATGAGACCTTTACAGAGAAAAAAGTTTAAATCTATGAAAAGAAATCAATGAAGAATAGAGAGAATGAAAATACACCTACCAGGTAAATGAAGGGGACAACTTAATGTTGTAAAGATGTCGGTTCTCCCCCAATTACTTTATAATTATTCTAATAAAAATTCCAGTGGGAATTTGTTTGAGCAACTCAACAAATTTATTCTAATATATAAATGGAAGAATAAAGGTTTGTGACAGACCAAGTTAACTTCGAAAAGGCGATCGAAGGGGAAGGACTCGCCCTACCAGCACAGACATTAACAAAGCCACAGCGTAAATACACACATACAAACGCACACGTGCACACTGTGGTCTAAATGTTTGCGCCCCCTCCCCCAAAATTCACATATTGAAATCCTAACCCCAAGGTGATACTACTAGGAGGTAGGGCCTTTGGGAGGGGATGAAGTCATGAGGGTGCACTGCCTGACTGCTCTCTTTATAGAAGTCACCAAACTCTTTACAGAACACTATAACTAAGAGCTTCTAGTTAGCATTATGGAAAAAAATTACTTTTTACTGTCTAAGTCCCATATAGCATACCAATTCTCAGGTACTTAAACAATAAGCTCATTAAGGCTAAACCACATGGAGCTAATGCTTTACATTTTTTAGTGGTTTTAAACCAATTACACTAACAGGAGCAATGTTTTATAATACATTCACAGGCGTCAAAAATAAAACATAGAATACAGCACTCATAGCACTTAATGGGTGTTATCCACGAGTCATCTGTCTCCACCTCTCACTGCCTCCCCTACGACGGCCTTTCCCAGGCCAGGGACTATGTCTAATGAGCCATTGTGTACTCTGTGGAACCTGACACAGGGCCTCACCTTGCTAATGCTATGAATGCAATACATGCTTAGAGATCAATCAATCCCCCAATCTCAATTTTAACCACTGCTTAAACCACTGCCCTTTCCCTGGAAACCTAATCTTAAAAATATCAGCACTCCTCTCCTTTCCCAAGAAGACAAAAGAGACTGGAAAAGACACATGACTCACACTTCTTACAAACATGAAATATCCAAAAATCAACCTGGTACATCAACAACACATATTATTCAGTGATGCAACAAGTATTTAATGAATATCACCTACATGCCAGGCACTGCTCTAGGTAATAAAAATACAACAATGAACAAAACAGACAAAAATACTCCTGCCCCCATGGAAATGGCATTCTGGTAAGGTGGAAGATAGGTAAAACATAAAGTGTTTTAAATAATAAAATATAAATCAGGGATAGGAAAAATGTGGAACACTTTCCAATTTTACATAGATGGCCAGGGATGGCCTCATGAGAAGGTAACATTAGAATAAAGACTTGAATAAAGCAAAGGAGTGAGCCAATGCTAACTGGGAAAGAGCAGAAACCCAACAGGTGCAAAGGCCCTGGGGTGAGAATCCCCTTGGTGTGTCTGAGCACGAAGAACAGCATGGCAGAGGTGGAAGCGAGCGAGGCACAGAGCAGCAGGAGTTGAAGTCAGTCAGGTAAGGGACAGGAGAGACCAGCTCCTGAATGAGAAATTACAGACAACTAGTTGCCAGGCCAGCCAGAATGCCTGGCATCACCTGGGGCTGACACAGACACTCAGAATGAGGAGCCAATTAGAACAATGGGTTGCAATAAGCCTTTTCCTCAGGGCCATATTCACGTATTAAACTGTCATTTGCATACAATTTACTTATGTCTACATGGCATGTGTCATTGCTATTGGATCATTTTCATGGCAAAACTGTACTACTACTGCCCTGACGACCGGACTTTCATGATTTATTCCGTTCTCTATTTCTTCTCACATCTCAATATAATCGACCCAGAAGACAGTTTATGCCAGAAATGAATCACAGAACAAAAAGCAAATGTATGCCATGGAATTCTATAAATGATCACTCCATAGCAGGGGGAAAAAGGACTCCTATTTTTTGTTTAAACTTCTGTCTCCTACCAGAGGGTCAACTCAGCTATGGGGATGTAAAGTCCAATGTAATTCTAAGACAGAACATTTCAAGAAGCAAATTTGATTTTCTAAAATCAATAACTAATTTCTGACAGAAGCACTCCTATCTACTTAGAGGAGATCATTATCTCCTTCCCAAATGCTCAGGCACAAAAGTGTGAAGCTCCAAAGGGCACTCCTATTTATGTTTCAAAATGTTTCATGCTAAAAAAAATTAAATCACGCCATTGTCAACATGCCCGAGAGGCGTGCAGACTCCTACGGGATCTGAGGAATAAATCCCACTAATTACTATTCCAAGCTTGGTATTGTGAGGAAGTTAAGATGGAAATGCAAGATTTGCTAATAACTCGGGGAGTCTGAATAGACAGCACCTTACTAACCCACTTCGGGGGTGATAGCCACGGGAGGCTACAGAAACCTCATAAGCCCCTGCATCAAAGAGGAGATTTTCCTAAACTCGCTGCATTTGACCAGAACCTTAGAAGCTCTTGCTATTTGCCTTGCTCTTTTCTGCTGCAGCTTTTCCACATATGGAACACACACACACACACACACACACACACACACACGCACGCACGCACACACGGGTACTGTATATACCTACGCTTGACCCTGCCCTGCCCAGTTATCCCTAAGGCACTTCTTGCAAAAGCAAGAGTAAACCACAGGTTCACAGGCTTACACTAACATTAAGCTAGGCTTTTTTTTTTCTGTTTTAAACACACATAAGTTGAGATTGTGTCTTGGATTTTTAAGAGTCCTGAATCCAGAAGCAGGACTTAATAAGTAAACAGAGCCAACAAGATTCGTTTACTTATTTTTTTTTTATTTTGCTTTCTACTAATTTCTAAATCACAAGTTCACTCTTAGATCTCTCAATTTTTACCAAAGAATTTAAGACTGGGAATCTTTAGAAGTATACATGGTTTAAGGACTAGGACCCCGTCATTCTAATCACTGAAATTTGCAGAGATCCAGCACGTCAAATGAGGATCTGGCAAAGCTGCAAAGCGTGTAGGACTTCCCGTGGCTACTGACAATTTCCATGCAGAAAGTGTGCGGTTGGAGCCATTACAAACAACCCAAAAGAGGTTTAGACCATTTTATATGTGGAGATATATTTGCATTGGCCTATCTCAGGACGTCAGGTAGCAGAGTTAGAAAAGCTATAGTAGATGTTTTCACTGTCCTCAATTTAACCACCTAATTGGATTTCCTATCACTTTCCGTTTCTTCCCAAACCTACTGACTGATACACACGAGGGCTGGCTGCTCAGCGTTTGTATCCTCCGAGTTATGCCTGCACATGCCTGCCCCCACCGGCTGAGCTGGGTATCTGCAGAGTCAACTGTGTTTAGTCTTCACTCTGTTTATGTTGGTGTACTTATTATTGTAACTACATAATTTTAAAAAATAAACAAAATATAAGTATGAAAAATAATTGCCTTTATGAAACTAAGCTGTATGATTTTTAAAAAGTGTCAGCAAAAGTAAATTGCTAAAAACTGCGGTTGAGTTAGGTGTGGGCATGACAACTATGAAAGACAAAAACCATTGGTAAAATCCAGAATTGTAATCACTTTGCTGTGTTTTTTAAAGCAACCAAAACAAGAAATTATAGGTAATACACTGCAGATATGCTTTATCCCAGACAAATGATGCAGAAACTCTAGCAGCAGCCCGGTGCTTGATGAAAGGGCCTTGAAACTTCATCTGAAGACTGGTGAGTGAAGATGTTAAATTAAAATCGCCATTATATGTGCTTAAGGTATTGTATCTATCATGGTGGATGGTTTAGCTATTTTCCATTCAAGGATGACATCTCCAGATCCCACTAGCTAAGAGGACTCCTCCTGGACCATCTTGGTCCTACAACGATAGAATCCTGTAGTGACCCTGCTCTCCAATGCATGAGTGGCAAGAACGCAGTTTCCATAAATTCACCAGTGCAAATACTGGCTCAGCAAAGATCTCCTGGGCTCATTGTTGGAGAAGCGGTATTGGCTAA
>NW_012148075.1:759398-781778 GCF_000956105.1 Propithecus coquereli
AGTGTCAGCAAAAGTAAATTGCTAAAAACTGCTGTTGAGTTAGGTGTGGGCATGACAACTATGAAAGAGAAAAACCACTGGTAAAATCCAGAATTGTAACCACTTTGCTGTGTTTTTTAAAGCAACCAAAACAAGAAATTATAGGTAATACACTGCAGATATGCTTTATACCAGACAAATGATGCAGAAACTCTAGCAGCAGCCCGGTGCTTGATGAAAGGGCCTTGAAACTTCATCTGAAGACTGGTAAGTGAAGATGTTAAATTAAAATCGCCATTATATGTGCTTAAGGTATTGTATCTATCATGGTGGATGGTTTAGCTAACTATTTTCCATTAAGGGATGACATCTCCAGATCCCACTAGCTAAGAGGACTCCTCCTGGACCATCTTGGTCCTACAACGATAGAACCCTGTAGTGACCCTGCTCTCCAATGCGTCAGTGGCAAGAACGCAGTTTCCATAAATTCACCAGTGCAAATACTGGCTCAGCAAAGATCTCCTGGGCTCATTGTTGGAGAAGCGGTATTGGCTAACAAAAGTCAATACCTGAGCAGGTCAGGGAGCGGACGGAGAGGAGGACAGCCTGATCCCGAAGGGAAATGAAGAAAAGCAGCTGCTGGGCTTGACATTAACATGGTAGCTCCCACTGTGACTCGAAGTGCTCTGAGCCAGCATGTCATTGTCACAACACACTCCAGACACAAAGGAGAAAATTAAATTCCTATCACTCCCTGCATGATAGGACATCAGAGATCTCCCCTCATTTCTTCCTATCCCGAGAGACTCTACTACCTCTTCAAGAGTCCAAAGTATTCATTTAAGAGAGTTTTGTCCTGTGTTAAAATCTAATTGGATTCCTACAGCTTTAACAGACTTTGCGGCCTTAAGTCTAACGGATTAACTGGCCTAATTCCACCAAAACTGACAGGGGAAAAGCAGAAAAAAAATTAAGGGATTGGGAACAAATACATGACCCTCACCCAGAGCCAGGTGGAGAACACGTTCCATGACAGGATAGTATCAATTCGGGATATTCCTGAAGCTTCGAGAGATAAAAGAGGCAGCTTCAAGAGCTACCAAAAGAGAGACAAAGGAATGTGGAAATTACATGCACTAAACACATCCACGTCCTGCCTCACATCTTCTCGACCCACACATTCTAACTCCTGGCTGGTGCGGCCACTATCGGTACATAGACAGCAAGAGCCTCAGCAGCACTATTTGGCTCCTGCTTCTGACCTGGGACTATTCTATGGAAGCCAGCTTGGAAAGTCCATAGGAACTGCTCAGCCAGGTACAAGCGCCAACCTAGAAGTGCCAGAGAGAGTTAACCCCTTCATGGGGCAACCCTTGATCAATGGGAGATGGGAGTCAAGGGATACATAATCCCATCGTCTGTACATGGGGCGGAGACTTCTGAAGCACATTCTATACAGTTCCCACAAGGGCCACCAGTGGGATTCAGCTCTAATTGTCCACAGCAGTAAACAAACAGCACAATAGCACATTTTCGGGGTTGCCTTTGTCTCTTCCCATATTACATTCTTCTTGTCCTCCTTACTCCACTCACCTGAGGTCACATTCTCACACCCACACCTTCACCACTCAGCCTCTGCTTTCTGGGGAACCCCATCTGCAACAACAGGTATGCGCTGTTTCACAGAGTGCTGGACAGTGCCAAAATGGCATGCTTGCTTGACCTGTCTTCTCGGACAGTTCTCCCTCCCATGCTTTCTCACCCAGATTTATTCTCTATAGGCCTAAAGTTCCAGTTGGCATGACAGCAAATTTCATTTCCTCTTCAGGTTTATCGAGAGCCACACTGAGGAAAACAAAGATAAATTTCCATACAAAGGCCCAATCTAGACACTGTCAATAGAGCATAACTGATAAAAAGTTCATGATAGGGTATTTCCAGGACGCACGCCCAGGGCTCAGGGGAGTCTCATGTTAATGACTCCACAGTCACTGGTGTTCCTGCACCATCGTTCTGAATCAAACAAAGGTGGCAGCTGTGAGTGTAGATCCTCTGAGCAGAGAGGGGGCAGATGAGGCAAGAGACAGGCATGCTGGGATCTGGGACTATGGAACTAAGGTCTGCTGACGGGCAGAGCTATAGAAGATTGCTTTTCCCCATGAGCAATTATGATAACACAGTTGAGATTCTTTCTTACATTTTACACTGCAGGTGCAAGATGCTGAACTAGGGTTCCTATAACAAAGCACCAGTCATCCTCTGTCAGGCAAAAGGGACCCCGTGCATTATCTCTGGAATTGTGAGCAAAAATCAATAAAATGCAGAGAAGTGCTTTGCAGCAAGCAAAATGTGTAGGTTCCAACCGTGAGCTGCCATGATCCAAATGAGCTGCCTCAAACTGCGTAATCCATGGCCCAAGGAGTGAGGAGTAACATTAACATCTTACCCAAAAGAATTAAAAATAGGCTCAAACAAATACCTTCACACAGATGTTTATATTAATAGCAGCACTATTCACAATAGCCAAAAGGTGAAAACGACTCACATGTCCATCAACTGATGAATACATGAAATATAGTACATTCATAAAATGGAACAGCATTCACCCATAAAAAGGAACAAAGTACTGATGCACCCTACATCATGACTGAACCTCAAAAACATCATGCGAAAGAAGTCAGACGCAAAAGGTACATATTCTATGATTCCATTTATATTAAATAAAATAGGTAAATCCAGAGAAACAGAAAGCAGACTGGTAGGTAGTTGCCAGGGGTTCAGGGAAGGAAAGTGGGAAATAACTGCAAACGGCACAGGGTTTTATTTTGGGGTGGTGAAAATTGTTTTGGAACTAGATAGAGTGGTGGCTGCAGAACATTCTGAATGCACTAAATGTCACTTAATTGTCCTCTTTCAAATGATTAATTTTATGTTATGTAAATTTCACTTAATTTTTTTTAATGAAAACAAAATTGAATGCCTTAAGAACCCGGGAAGCCTGCACAGGCAATTCCAACAGTGGCCTGTCTGCCTCCTCTGCGCCCTCCTGCTCCTTCTGAAAGGGCTTCTTTTCTCTATTCCACAAGGTGCACGAAACACACAGAGTATTTTATTATAAGGGTGGCCTTATTTCAACTTCATGTGGGCAAAGCTATATACCAAGGTCAACTGGTTAAAAACTGGGAGGTACCTGAAACAATGGCTCAAAATTTATTAAACTAGAAAGTCCACCAACACAAAGTATTTTTGCAAACTATTCCAAATTGTAAAAGCGATTGTTTAAGAGAGGTGAGACCATGATCTTCTTTCCTCTATTTTATACATTTTCTTATATGCAATTATAGTGCTTTTATAATAAAAGTCAAACTAATGAATTAATTATATTATTCTGAAATTTCCTTATAACATTGACTGTTTCAATTGAAGAGAATTCAGTAGGAAGCAGTTCTCTGACTTCACCGACAGGAGCTACAAAGCGTGAGTCCCAGACAGCACACAGTAAAAGGAGAAAAAGGGCGAAAGCAATCACTCCACCCAGTCCAGATTTGAAACTCTCTCCTGTTCTGCATGTCCCAGAGAGAGAGAGGTATAGGCAAACTGATTCTTTTCAGAGACCCCAAAACCTGTTACCTGCAGCAGGGCAGGCTCTTTTCAGTCCATGGGTTGCTACCATTTAAAGTTTCTATGGCTCCCTGTGCAGTATTTGACTTCAAGAGGAATCCTGCACGACCGTGGTCACGGCACTGAGAACATGAGACGTGTGCTCTGCTGAGGTCGAATCTGAAGTAACAATGACAAAGTGAAGAAATGGCTCTTTCAAAAATCCTACTTGGAAAAATGAATCGAGTGCTGGTGGCCAAATATAAATGTACCACTCTCCTGACCTTCCTCTGGGCAAATCCAAAGGTCTTTCCCTAAATACCCCTCTTTCTTTTTCTGCAGCTTTGGAACCTCCTGAGCACTCCCACCTTTCAAAGCTTCTGGAGTGATAAACCATCCAAGTTATCCTCCTGCATCTGAGCCCACATCCTCTAGCTCAAGGGTGGGGAACCTTTTCATGTGGGAAGGCCTCATTAATTTAGCTGTAATCAAATAAGGCCACATTCAAGAAACTTCAATTAGATATACTTAAAGATATACATTATTTTATAAAAAATTTAACTACTATGTACTTAATAATTTCTAAAAATGAACACTATTTGTTAATTTTTAAGTTATCTAACCTGTCAATGACTTTGGTGTGTCTGCTTTTTGAATATTTGGTTGTAGCATGGAGGTCTGCAGTTTCAGTTGATCCTCTAGATGGGTACCAGTCATTTGTGGCATCTTGATTTGGGTTAGGTAGGAGAATGTAGATTCGCAGCAATAAGTGGTTGAAAAGCAAGAAAGTGTTTTGGGGGCATGTTGACGAAGGTGTGGGTATTCTACTGCATTTTTCCATATTTCAGTTGGATCTTTCTTAGCATCAAACAATGACTTTAAAATGTCATCTACTCAAAGATTAATCAATCCATCTGTAGTTTTTTAGATGCCTTGGTGATATCAACTAGGTGAGGCTGAGATGCTAATTTGAGTGTGATGTCACAATTCTCAAGGTCAGTGGACCTTTTGTTTTATTCTCCAATTAACAAGTCTATAACAGCTGTGTATTCTTCAAATGATTCATGTATATCATACTGCTCATCAATGACCTTTGCTAACTGGGGAAAATGTTCATCCAAAATATCCTTTTAAAGAAGTAGTGTTTTGAAAAAAATATAGTTTTCAAAGTGCTTGGATTTTTTTTTTTTTTTGCCACATATCATATATAGACTTAGTTTTACCTTGCAAAGAAATATTCGACTTGACGTGATCTCACACAGAAATGCTGCATTCCTATAGCAATCTTCTTTCAATAATTCACATTGCTGATTCTGTTCTTCATAAAATTTAACTATCTGGGGCTGGGCATGGTGGCACATGCCTCATAGGCCCAGCTACTGGGGAGGCCAAGGCGGAAGGATTGCTTGAGCTCAGGAATTCAAGACCAGCCTGAGCAAGAGCGAGAACCCCTCTCTACGAAAAATAGAAAAAATTAGCCGGGTGTGGTGGTGTGTGTCTATAGTCCCAGCTACTGGAAAGACTGAGGCAGGAGGATCGCTTGAGCCCAGAAGTTTAGGTTGCAGTGAGCTATCATGTTGCCACTGCACTCTAGCTGGAGTGATAGAATGAGACTCTGTCTCAAAAAATAATAATAAAAACAACTATCTGTTCTTGCAGAGATAAAATTTTGGCTAACATCTGTCCCTGTGATAGCCAACACACTTTAGAATGATACGGCATTCTGAATACCTCATACTGAATACCTCATCATTCAACTTTAGCATGTTTGGAAACTGCTGATGCTGTGTTGCATTTGCACAAATATAGTTAACAATACTTATAACTTGCTGCAAAGTGTCACTTAAAATAGTGGCTTTAGCAAAGAGATTTTGCTGGTGCAAGACACAATGAAAAGAAATAAGAACATCTGGATCTGTTAATATTTTTTTAATCTGTACAAGAAACCCTTCATGTTTTCCTGTCATGGAAGGTACACTATCTGTATATACACGAACTAAATTTACCAAATTCGGTCCAACTTCACAACATTTATCTTGAAAGTTGTTGAAGAAATCTATTCCCCTGTGTTCTGTTAGCAAGAGTGCCCAAACCGAATAACTCTTTGTAGCAAAGAAAATCTTCTGTTATGACCCTAATGAAGTACAAAACCTGCGCCGAATCAGTAGTATCAGCTGATTCATCCAAAGTGACTGAGTAATATATATTTTCCTTTTAAAGTACTACAGGAAGTTGTTAAGTTTAAGGCTAATTCCTGCTGCCAGTCAGTTATGGTTCTCCTTGAAAGAGGCAGTTGTTTGTACTTTGAAATGTTATCGGGGTCTAAGCATCCTAGAACTTTGACAATACATTCTTTCACAATTTCTACATCCCTGAATGACTCACCCTTTTTCCCCTAGTCCATAAGCTACTTTATAAGTTGCTTCAGTGGCATTATTCCCAGGTCTTATTGCTGCTTGAAAGAATTGTCTTTGCTTTTGCTTTTCGTCTTTTAATTTCTGTAATACAACCTTTTGTACCTCTCCCTCTAATTTATTTGTGGTCCTTAGGAATATTATAATGCTAATGAGCATTGAATTTCTTTAATGTTGATATTGCAGTATCACAAAGCAAGCAAATCATCTTATCTTTAGCAGAAACAAGATAATATTACAATTCCCAATCCTCATTAAAAAAAGCTGTTTTCTTCCTTCAGCGTTCTCTTGGTCTTCTTTGACATGATGGGCCGTTAGAATTAAAAAAATACTGTCGAGCTGTGCAACTATTCACAAATTCCACTTCAAACAGAAACACAGTGCACCACTGTCAAAAGCTGATAACAGACTATTCCAAATTGTACTAGATCCCCACAAACTCTCACCAACCAGCCTCATGCAGTAGTAGCACCAGTCAGGTGGGGGATGGGGGAAGTTAGAACTAAATCGTGAGCATAGCTGCCGTCAATTTAGCCTTTATGAATCACTAATGTTCTCACTAATGTGTTGGTCAATCTGGGAGGATCATTTTGTTGAAACTTATTTTATTCTTTGGTATTTTAAATATGTTCATCTTAAAAATAAAAATATAAAAGATGAACAAAATGTATTAATAAAAAAGGATTTGTTCTATAAAATTTAGGTTCAGTCAAAAGGCTGCACTTAAGGACCTAGAAGGCCACATGTGGGCTTGAGGCTGCTGGTTCCCCACCCCTGCTCTAGCTCATCAATGTCCTCTATTTTTCCTCCATCCCCCAACTGTGAGTGAACCCCGAGGTCCAGCCTTCAGTTGTTTGCCTGTACTTTTCTCTGCAAAGAACTTTTTCTTACTTGTGTCTTCAACTGTTATCTATTCTCAGAGAAATCACAAATGCCCACTGTCTGTCCTCAAAACAACTCAGCTTTCCAATTATCCTACGAAGTGCTTCCCCTTAAAGAATCCCCCAGCCCAACGCCTCACCCCCACTTTTGTATGACATCGTTTATTCACCAGCTGGTTTCCCCATCTCGGCCTCCACTCTCCAGCCACCTTAATTCTCCCCCTTCTTTTAGGTCTCACACCCTGGCAACAAACCCTCTCTAGGTTTCCCTCCCTAAAACTGTCCTTTCCTTATTGCACTCGCTGGCACACCCCAATCCATATCTGTGTGACTACCAATAAGCCATCCAAGTGTGTAGTCAAAACATGGGTCCCTTCACGCTAAACGCTAAGAGAGAGAGTACATTTTGAGACAAGATGCTGTCCAGGCAGGAAATGAGAAGTGTCTCAGGGAATTTAATTCGGGAAATGAGAAACTGGTTATACAGAGGGTGGAAGAGCAGAAAGAACAGCCAGAGAAGGTTGAGGCGACCTAGAGATCGGTAACATCGGGAAACTATCGCAACCTCCAGAGTAGGAGGGACTATGGGAAGAAGGGATGGAAGCAGAGCCCTGAAGCAGCAGCAGACCTGCCCCACAGGAGCTAGACACGTGGGGCGCCACCTGTGGGAGAAGCAGCCTCGAAGGAGATGCAGAGAGAAAGGGGAGAAACACACCAGCTTCTCCCTCCTGCCTACCACACACCTGCTCTGCATGGAGAGTGGGGGATCCTTTGTCACTCCTTGGGACAAAGCCAAGGCATTGCAAGTCTGTGCTCTGCGGCATCATGCAGAAGCGGGGTTTACATCAGGGGCACCTGATGTTGTGTGGTGTCGTAGGGGTCTATATGCTTCGGCATAATCCCCTGTGTTTTCTTCCTCCAGGTCTGTTGCCCTCGATCTTACCTCTTGCTGAACTGCCCACTTTCACTCTGACACACATTTTGTTTTCTCTTCTGCTGCCGCTATTTGCTCTTCCTAGAAGATTTCACATCTCCTCCTCCAGCACCACCACCACACCTGACAGCTTGTTCAAATACAGACATACGGCAGGTGCAAGGTCATGGTTAAAAACATTTTGTGATTCTCCTTTCAAACATAAGGAACATGAATTCCATTATCTGTTCGCAGTTCCACACAGAGATTTTTTTCTTCAGTTCTTTTTTTAAAACTTATGCTCTATCATTCTCAAACCTCCTACTGTGTTTAAAACAAAAAGAAGCCTACAGTAAGAAAAGTACGTTCCTCACCAAAGCCCACTGCTTCAACCTCTCGTGTTTGTGCCCCAGAATAAGCGGGAGCAACGACTGCCTCCCACATGCCTGCGCCTCACCACGGCCTCTTCCATGGCTCAGCGTTAAGGATTAACACGGAACAGCTGAGAAAGCACTTCCAGCCAAAGGCCAAGGATGTGAGGCCATCTAAAGGCATGGCCAGTGGTCTATAATACTGTCTCACACATTAAAATGAAATAGGAGGAAAGGCACACCTTCCGTGTTTCTTTTCCTTATTTGATCACATACAGATAGTGTATCAATTAGGAATGCTCTCAGTTGCAACTAGTAGAAAACAGACAGTGGCCTCAACTTCAGAACTCTTTGCATTACTTAACAAAAAGTTCAGAGTTGGGTGGTCCCAGAGTCGGTTTGGTGGCCCTTTCCATCCTTCTGCTCACCCACCCGCTGTGTAGTGGCTTTGGCCCGAAGGCATAATGCCTCATGGTGACAAGCTGGCTGACACTGCTCCAGGCAACTTATCCTCACACAGCAGAATGCAGAGTAGGAAGGAAGGGAGAGGAGATGAAGGGACTTTCTCTTTGTAATGAAAACCTTTCCCTCTGTCCCCACAGCCCTCCCCTATACATTATATAAAATGTATAGTAGTGGTCCAAGGATGGCTGGTTGGTTTTTAGTTTTCTTTTCTTTTCTCTTCTTTTCCCCCTCTTCACCCATCAAGGGCATTTACTAATGATTGGAAAAATTCTTGAAATCTTCAACTTCAGCTTCTGGCTGTTCCTCCTTTTTCTACTTTCTCTTTACTTGCAATTCAGAGACTCAGTTTATAGGGTATACTAGACTAGAAAAAGGGTCACAATATTTTGCATTCTTCCCTTCAGGAGGTAGAGTCTCTTTCCCCACTTCCTGAATCTGGCCGGCCTTTTGATTTGCTATGACCAATAGAATGTGACAGAAGTGACACTGTATCAGTTCCAAGCCTAGGTTTCAAGATGCCTTTCATCTTTTTTTTTTCCCCTGTGGCATGAGACAGGGTCTCACTCCGTCACCCAGACTAGAGTGCAGTGGCGTGATCACAGCTCACTGCAACCTCCAACTCCCAGGCTCGCGCGATCCTCCTGGTTCAGCCTCTCAAGTAGCTAGCACACAGCACCACAACCAGCTTTTTTTTTTTTTTTTTTCCAAGAGATGAGGTCTCACTGTATTGCCCAGGCTGGTCCTGGCCTCAAGCAATCCTCCCACCTTGGCCTCCCCCCAAGTACTGAGATTACAGGTGAGAGCCACCATGCCCAACCTCTTGCTACATTTGTAACTCTGCCCAGTCACAAGTGAACAGATGCAGACTAGCCTGCTGGAAGATGAGGAACATACAGTTTGTTGACATCCCACCCCGCATTGACCAGCCAACAGCCAGGCAACCAGCAGACATGTGAGTGAGGCCAGCTAGGAACACGAGGCCCACCACCCAGCTGCCAGCTAACTAGAGATACACACACAAGCCCAAACAAGATCAACTTAGCCTTGCCTAGACAAGAAGAAATCTCCAGCATGACTGTAAGCTAAATGAATGATTGTGGTTTTAAGACATTAAGTTTTGGGATGTTTGTTGCATAGCAATAGATAACTAGTATACGAGATCTGAGGATAAATTTGGAACATTTAGAGACGGATAGGGTCTAAGCATATCTTCTAGTCCAAATCCCTCTTTTAAACGAGAAAACTGAAGCCCAGAGAAACTAATTATCTTTAAAGCACACATAGCCAAGACTAGAAGATTCCTTTATTCTAGGTCTCACTAGCCTTACCACTTTACACTACAGGGTGTCCCAAAAGTCTCCATACAGAAGAAAAATTTTGTAATGAATATTTTGTAAATAAAAGTACAGTTAGCTACAATTTCCCATTTTCCCTGTGTATGGCAACTTTTGGCACACCCTGTAGAACCAAGCCCTTTTCTAAGTTCAAGGGTCTACTCTGTACCAAAAAAAAATACTCATCCAGAGATTGTTATAATATTATCATTTAAGAGACTGGGTAAGAATTATGACACATACATTCTATTAAATATCATGCAGGTAATTTTATTTAAATGATAGGTCCATACACATATACACAAACACTGGCATGGAAGGATTTCCAAGGTGAAAAATACAAACAAAATACAAAAACAATAACAAATCACAAAACAAATCTAAAATATGGTCCCACGTTCCCCTCTTGTTGAGAGCAACATACACACACACACACACACACACACACACACACACAAAGCCCAGAATGGTCACTTTGGGAAAAGGGACCAATGGGACAGAGGGGCGAAGGGCAGCAAAGAGCTTCCAACAGGTACAAAGGGAAATTTAAATTCTACTTTATGTAGAATTCAAACCAAATTGAATTACCAAATTCAAACGAATGTGAGAGAGAAATGTTCTTCCTTCTCTTTCACCAAAATGCAGAGGTCGGCAGAGCACTCCCAGGTAACTCTCATAACACCTCCAGCATGTAAAGCTGGCAATTATACTACTCATCATCAAGCTGTTATAATTATGATATTAATAGCTACTGAACCTGTCTTTGATGAGGTCTCTCCACAAGTATGAATTTACTTACCTTGCAATGATAAGAGGGGAAACACTCCACCTACTTTCCATTGTAAGAAACAGGTATGTGAAAATGAAACAGCTCAAGGTCAAGGCCAATGGCAGAACCTTTGAGAAGAATGAAGAACACCACTCACACTAATGAGGTGTGCCTGCATTTTAGTCGCTATATGACGTAACGAGGAAAGCACTAACAACATGACATTGGCTTCAAAACCAGCAAATCAAAGCAGTTAGCGAAGGTCAGCATCTAAAGTTGCAGAAAGATTTTGCAAGAGAAAAGATAAAGAGTTTTTTTTTTTTTCTTATTTCAAAAGCCAACCAACTCTCTAGTAATATCCTTTGGTATTTGAAAAACCAGATTCCAAAGAGACATGTCCTCAAGTTTAACCAGTCTGCACCACGCATTCCACTGGTGGAAGAAAATATTTATAACTGCACAAAGTGCAGAAATCCGTGATGCCCTGGAAGCCTGTCGAGAAGTCCCAAGAGGGAAGTGCTTGTCTCTCAGACGTGAAAGAGAGCTGAAGAGCAAACGCACCCCCTTCAACCCCACTCCCCAGCTCAGCCCCAGCTCCTCCGGCATTTACCTTAGGTGACCAGGAGAGAGGGACCCAGCAAGAACCTCTCTCAGCATCTGCCCGCAGTGGGATGAGGCAGGAGGAGGCGCTGCTGTCAGTCCGCACCACAGCTGAGTGACTGCAGCCCATAAGGAGGGACGGAAGGCCCCAGCCAAAAGCCCTGCCAGTCCTGCCCAGCCCAGCACGGCTCACAAAGGCTGTCAAACTTCAGCCTCAAGTGAACATTCTCCCCAGGCTCTTCTCCACGTTGTCAGCACAGCACAGAGCAGGAGGGCAAATGCAACTTCAGGAAGATGCGACTTGCCTCTTCAGCAGCAACACGTGCCAGAGGTGCCACGCAGCTGTCCTCAGATTTGTGCACAATCCTGGCAAAGGGGGTCTGCGGCTGCAAAGTTCGGAGTCCCCTCTATCCCGTGACTGAGCCTGGTGATCCCGGAAGCACCTTCCCCGCCAGCCAAGTGGAGCAGGACTGACAGAGCATTCGAGCTTCGCTGCTAAAACATCTCTCAGTTCCCACTTGCATGCCTCCTTGCGGGAGATGCCCGGGAGTCTCAAACACATGATGGATAGACTGTCTTGAAGCTGGCAAAGAGAACGGGGCCTTTCCCGAGAGCAAAAGCTCAACTGCAGAACAGCCCCACTGGCCTTTTCTGTCTCATACGCTGAAACATCATTCCCAGTAGCCGGAAGCAGAACAAGAGCCTCAGATGAAGACCCAAACATGGGAGGGGGTGGCTTCAGGTCTCACTCCTGCCATGCTCTACTCACGTGGCCATTTAACCTCTCTGAGCCCCAGCTTCCTCATCCACAAAACTGGAGAAAACACCTAGCTAAAAGATCACTATAGGAATCATACAACGCAGGGCTTCTCAGTGAGGGTGATTTTGCCCTCTCCCCTGAAGCATTTAGCAAAGTCTGGAGACGTTTCTGGTTGTCACAACTGGTAGTGGGGAAGGGAGGTGTGCGCTACTAGCATCCAGTGGGTACAGGCCGGGGATGTTGCTGAACACCCTGCAATGCCCAGGATGACCCCCTCACATCAGAGATTATCCAGACAAAAATGTCACCAGTACCAAGGTAAAGACACCCTGGTAGGAGGTGATACGTCTGAAAGAAACTTACGAACTACAGTATACACCATTTACCATCATTATTAAAGGAGAAGAACACATGTGTGACACTTGAACAAGCTATGTCCATGGGACAAAAGTTTTTTCTTCTTTTTGGGGGCTTTTTAAAAAAAATATCAATACATGACGAGAATCTGGAAGCTTAAAGCTTCTACATAAGCTATAAAGGAAAGTGCAGCGAGGCCAGGGCGCTGCACGTAGTAAGCAGTTTCCACCTGCCTACTGTCCGGAGCACAAGGGAAAGAGCTTTTTAATTCCAGAGAGGTATGCAGATCTGCCAAGCAGCAGGACTTGCTTAAGAGGGATGGAAGATGTTATTATGATAAGCTGCCAAGTAGATGAATGAGAAATAAATATCCGAAATACAAGAATCAGGCATCAGCAGCCTTGTGCAGTTGCTGACACGGCCTGAGGAGGACTCAGAGGGATGAAAGGTCCCGAAGGTGGGTGCCAACCTACTAATGGAACTCAGAGTTCCATTTACGATGTCCCTGTATCCTAACCCCAAATGAGGCTCTTGATAGCTGGCCTAGGTTATTGAGGGTAGGTGTCAAGGGGTCTGGGAAGGGCTGTAAAAGCAGCTAAAAGTAGAAGACGATGGGGTGGAGTCTGTGGTGGAGACACAGGATCAGCAAGTCACTAAATGTGTAGCACAGACAAGACAGGCTGGGAAAGTTGGTGCCTGATGGAACCAAAACATGCAAATCAGGATTAGCCGCCTGGGAATACAACTTGGATAGATGGGAGGAAAGACTGATATAATAGTTTGTTTAGCCCAGAGCTGACTCTACTAATAGTAACGCAAAAATGTTCAATTAACTTCCCGGATATCTTCATTTTCCTACTTATTGTTTACTATTTACAAAATTTTTCTTCCTTCTTAGGCTGAGAAATGTCAAGTGACTTCTTCCACATTTCAGGAAGCACCCCGTGTTCTGTTCTAACTGGACACAGAGAGTCTTTGCTCCCCTGGCTACATTATTCGTGCACTGGGGATCACAGGCCACACACGTGGGGAGCCATCTTAGTCCAGTGAATTCAGACTACTGGAGACCTGGGGTCAGAATTCAGCCCCTTATCAGGTATGTGACCTAAGGTGGTTATTATAACCTCTCAGAGTTTTATCCTCGTTCTCTGTTAAGAAAGTAAAACCTATCCTATAAGAATATTATAAGGATTAAATTAAAACAATGTCTACTAAAGGACACCGTGTCTACCATTTTGATCAATTTTGATAGCTATTAGCATAGCAATTTTCATATATTTATACAAAATATTGTTACACAACCTTCTTTCAGAATTTGAAAATTATATCTCAATAATGTTGTTTTTTTAAAAAGATAAATTTATGCCATAGATGGCATACAGATTGGGCTAGACGGGTTGACCAATGGTAAAGGCCAGCCTCGAACCCAGTGGTGGATTTATCAATGGCCTGCTCCAGCCTTCCTTTCTGACCCTCACCTTCCACACTATATCGTCCACCCTACTCCCAAAGGCCTGGGATTCTAACCAGTCCTCCACAGTAGCCTGACTGCCACCACCCTAGAATGCCTTCTCTCCCCAAATTCTGTGAACCACTCAGTTCCTCGGTGGTTAGTCTCAGCTAATACCGACGAATAATTACTTTTCTTAAAGTTCATATTAATATGCAAATGATTAATAGGAAACTCCTCCCAAGGGATATATATATTTTTTTAAACAGGATCTTGTTTTAAAAAGCGTTGGGCTATACATGGTTTTTTACAACTTTTTGTATGGACATAATTTCAAACTTACAGAAGGTTGAAAAAAAAAACACCATGTATGCTTTACTCAGTTCCATCAATGAACATTTTATCCCATTTGTTTTATCATTTCTTCCCTCTGTTCTCTCCCTCTACCAAACACACACACACACACACACATATAATTGTTAAGTATATAAATAAGTGAATAAAACTTTTTCCTAAATAATTTAAGGATAAATCACATACATCATGGCCTTCTACCCTTAAATACCTCTAAGTACTTTAGTGTATCTTTCTAAAACAAGGATATCCTCTTACATAACCACAGGAAGGTTATAACTACTTATAACTACCTTTATCTGATCTATTGTCCACATTCCATTTTGTCAATGCAAAATCAGATCTAGTTTAGGGTCAGGTATTGCATGCCTCTTTAGCCTCATGTAATCTGGAACATTTCCATACCCTTCTTGATCTTTTACAATACTGACATTTTCTAAGAATACAGTGTATAGGGGATATATTTTTGAGCAGGAATACCTTAAAATATCTACTGTTGCTCTCCAGCCCTGACGTTGTTTCATTTTCCTTCATAGAACCTATTGCCACCTGACACAGTAATATCTGTCTGTTGGCTGTCACCCCCACGAAAGCGTAAGGACATATGGGCACTTTCCATGGTCCCGTAACACATTCCCAATGCCTAGAACACCGTGGTACACACTCGTTTGATATTTGTTGAAGGCTACTCCCTGGCTGTCTTCCAAGCCTGTCTTCCAATGTTAGCAAAACAAGGACCAGACAACCCCACTCTGAACAACTGACCCCAACTTTATTGTTCACAGTGGAGTTCAGATCAGAAAATGTCCTCAGACTAAGAGTTGTCTACCCTGCCTGAAATCAAGACTTCTCACGGAGGCCTTATGTATATCAAACCATCCATCAGTGTTCTAAACAGAAAACAAAAATGATTTATTCTGAACAAAACCCTCCTTAACTACAATTGGTGGAATAAATTAGTTCAACTGAATCAAAACTGCACCATTCTGCTTTTTCCTTAAAAATTTTTTTTTTAAATCTGAAGGTCTCCTTGACCTAAGATAATCTTCCTGGGTAGCGCTAATACTTTCCTTCTGGGCAAGGCAGGCTGCCAAGTTTTAAAATTATGCTTGAGAAGGTATGCAAAATTGTTGCACTTTATTAAGACAATAAAAAAAATCCCTAAACTTTATCGCTTTAATAAAAGCTGTTCTTAAATTGTGTTTTATTTACTTAATTTGATGGTATGTTTAGGAGGGCGATGTTTTACACTTAGTTTTAAGTACCCAAAAGGTAATTATCTGTGAAAAATTCTAAAAGAAAAATGGCACTGAGCTTAATATAACACGAAAATAAAATTGCCCAATAGCAGCAACATGAAGACGGAGCCAAGGGAAGAGTCAATCCTCACATGCGCTCGTCCAGCCTTACTCAGGGAGTTCATCAAGCGTAAACTCACTGGAATCTATTCCCCCAAAGACTTGCTACTGGGGAAAACATATTACCCTCATGACTCTGCTTTTGAACCTGGGGCACTTTATACCTCGGGTCTCAATGGGAGATACAGTACATCTTGCTTTTTACCCAACAATTTGGGAAATAGAACAGCTTTAAAATATTATAACAGGCTAGTACATTATACAGTAAAATGGATGAGCTGACTATAAGACGCACCTGGGACTTGTTCTCGCGTGGGCAGCATTAACCCCTTTCAATCTCCAGTGGCCCGCACACAGCACCGCTCCTGGAGATGGAAAAGCTCTGCTATGGAACCCACGAGGGGGGCTAACTCTGCTACAACAGGCCGCCCCAGCACCGAAGGGTTTCGTTGAGGAATAGGCTACTCCACAGTCATCATTAATCAGTATTTAATTCAAATAAAGGAGCAAGAAGTAGCACTTCCCCCAAAGAGCATTAAACTTTAAACACTTCAAACCATATCAAGTAAAATCAATTCAGAGTAACAAGAATAGAAGCCTAATCTGAATTGGCAGGAATTCGGAATTACTGAATAATTTCAAGGACATTTGGTTGTAAGACGTCCAAGTGAACAATATAATGAGAAGCAGGTTCATCAGTGATTGCCTGATGGAGGGCATCTCCCGCAGATAAAAGGCCAACTTGACAGTGGCCTAAGAGAGCACAGCACTTAGCAAAACAGCTTCAGCTCCACGCTTTTAAAAAATTTTTACAAATTTAAATTTTAATCATTTGAGTAACTCCATTTTTAATATATAAATCAATCTATGCACAAGGTGAAAATTTCAAATAACATCAAAAGGTGCACCTAAATCCCTACTTACTTTCAGTTCTAAATCTCCAGTGCCCCCCTCCCCCGCCAGGCAATTACCAGTACTAGCACCTGTGTGTCCTCCCAAAGACTGCGTGTGTGCGCGCACACGTGTGCACCTGTGCTGTATCTCCACTGCTTTTTGTTTTGACTAGTTGATTCTATAATGATACACCTTCCCCATCTGTATTTTTTTAACCTTTTCATCAGCTTTAATAAGTTTGGTTGTTTAAATAACTAAAAAATTTTCTGATTATCTCAGAAACGATGTTGTTTATCAGAAATGCCCCATTCTGCAAGCTGTGCATGTCCAGTCTCAGGCAGTCTGGTGCTGGCCATTTCCCAGGGCCCAGCATCCCTCCACAGAAACTCATTCAGTGTCTGGCTCTGTACTGAGAGCACAACAGCCATGATCTCATTTAATCCTCACCACAACACGCAATTTAATCCTCACATCGACAATAATTGTTCCCATTTCAGGGAATAACTTGCCCCAAGTGGCACTAAAGGGCTAGTTCTGAACCTGGGACTGCCCACACCACAGCCTGGAGCACTTGCCTTTAATCCAGCCTCACAGAAAGTGAGATCGGAGCCACTCACAGCCGGACGCACAGTATGAGCAACGCCAACTGGCTAAATCTGGATTATGCTGGGGTTTTCCGATGCACGAGGAACATAAACACATGGGCAGTCTACCAAACCTTTCTGCGGGACACTCATCACAATCAGGTTTTCAGGCTGACTCTTGGCTACTCCTCCGTGATCATCTTCAGGTAGAGTGTGGCTCCATTACTTGTCAACAGAAATGTTCTAGCAGAACTAAGTGCGTCTGTGTTGTTAAAAAGAACTTACACTGTGACACACTTAATGTCATTTAATCCTAACAACTGCCTTGTATGGTTGATGCCATTATTTTTGCCCAATTTACAGAAGTGGAAACTGAGGTTGAGAGAGATTACCCTCTTACTGAATTATTCGAGATTTCAAGGCCAGGCAGTGCCTGTGAGTGGCCCAGGCAGAGCCAGAAATGAGGTCTTTTGACCCAGTTCCCTATTCTGTCCACCATACTAGATGCTCCATTTGTTTTCAGAAATTTTACTCATGTTAAAAAAGATGAGAAAAGTAAAAAGAGGACCCATTAGAATGGGAGCTAATACTTGCAAATTATGCATCTGATAAAGGTCTAGTATCCAGAATATATAAAGAACTCATATGATGCCATAAAAATATTTAAAAAATGGCAAAGGATTTTTATAAACATTTCTCCCAAGAAGATATATGAATGGCCAATAAGCATATAAAAAGATGCTCAACATCATTATTCATTAGGGAAAATGCAAATCCAAATCACAAGGAGATATCACTTCACTCCCACTAGTACGGCTGCTATAACAACAAATGCTGGCAAGGACGTGGAAAAATCGGAACCCTTCAACACTGCTGGTAGGAATGTACAATGGTGCAGCTGCTTTGGAAACCGGTCTGGTTGTTCCTTAAAAAGTTAAACATAGAATTACCATATGGCCTGGCAATTCCACTTTTAGGTATACACCAAAAAGAATTAAAAATATGTTCACACAAAAACTTATGTACAAATGTTCATAGAAGCATTATTCATAATAGCAAAAAAGCCAAAAACAACCCAAATATGCATCAACTGATGAATGGATACAAACTGTGGCATGCCCAAACGATGATTGTTAGTCATGAAAAGAGAATGAAGTACTGATTCACACTACAACACGGATGAGACTGGAAAACACTGTGCCAAGTGAAAGAAGCCAGACACAAAAGGCTACCATATTGAATGATTCCATTTAAATGAGTATCCAGAATGGGAAAATCCACAGGGACAGTGGTTAGTGGCTGCCAGGGGCGGGGGAGAGGGGACAGGTGGGAAATGGGGAGTGACCACTAATACAAATAGGAAGTTTCTTTTAGGGGTGATAAAAATATTCTAGAATGAGATAGTGGTAACGGTTGTACAATTTTGAAAATATACTAAAAACCACTGAAGTGTAAATTTTATGGTATGTGAATTATATCTCAATTTTTCTGAAAAACAATGAGAGTCGCCACTTGCTAGCTATGTGACCTTGGGCCTATCACTTATCCACTCTGGCCTCAGTACTCTCACCTATACAACGCGAAAATAGCAGTACCTGCCTCATATGGTTGTGAGAAACACATGAGATAATCCAAGAAAAGTGCTTATCATAGTACCTGCCACACAGAAATGTGTTGATAGATGCCACTTGTTATTTCCTTTCCCCAGAATTGTGTTCCTTATCATTGTTAGTTTCTTCTCTCTTAAAAAAAAAAAAAATCAAGATGCATTTCGCTTGAATGTTACTCCTGATGGATTTTCAGCTACTAGAAGCTAATAGCTCTCTCTATATATAAAAGGAATCCTCATACTTGATCTAATACAAAACGTAATAATATTTAGGAAAATAAAATGTGATAACTCGGATCCAGTTATTTGCGGAACCCAAATCCAACCACGACTACTACTACTTATTACTGTTACTATTACTGATAGTAATGCCACTAATAATAGGGAAAGGGGAAGGAAGGAGGAATAAGCAGGGTTGACATTTCTTGAGTGTCTAACATGCACTAAATGGTTTATATCCACCCACCATGTCATGAGAGTGCCAGGTGTGGAGGATGCAGCTAGGATTTCCCTGCAGCCCCGGGCCTCCAAGGACACCCAGTCGACCTTGAGGGCGCATGTGCACATGCACACACACATAAGACACACTATAGCACAGGTGAGCACTAGTATGTGCGAGAGCACAGAGAGAGAAGGTCCACTCTGCATGGGGAGGTCAGGCAGGCATCACAGAAGCATATGAACCTTAAAAAGCACATGAAGCATGGAGAGGGATAGGCATTCCTAGCAGAGGCAATGCAGTGACAAAGGCAAGGAAGCATGAAAGTGCACAGGGTGCTTGGGAAGCTGTTGGTCTAGAACACTGAGTGCACAAGAGTAGAGGTGGAGGGAAAGAAACTGGACCCACAAGGGAAGGGCAGCCTTATCAGGACTCCTGATAGGAAGGAAGAGGAGAAGAAGGGAGGGAGGGACAGAAGGGGTTGAGGGGGTTCCATTCAACCTTTGTAGATTTCGAGAACTGTCCACAGTGCAAGAGGAGATTAAACTAGGCATTGGCAAATTTCCTTCTTAGAAACCATTAAATAGTAATGGAAGCTTTATCATCTCTGTCCAACAGAACTTTCTGTGATAATGGAAATGTTCTATATCTGTGCTGTCCAATATGCAGTCATCAGCCAACTGTGGCTACTAAACACTTGAAATGTGGCTAAGTGCTACCTAAGATCTGAATTTTAAATCTTAGTTAATTTCAATTAATTTAAATTTAAATAGGCTCATATAGCTAGAGGCTTCCATATGGAACACCACAATTTTAGAACCTAAATTTTGTTCTTACTCCTTACACCTACTGTTTCTTAGACAAGTGAAGCAAAGGGAGTTTGGAATCCCTTCCCACCTGCTATGGTCTGAACATTTGTGTACCCCCTCCCCAAATTCATATGTTGAAATCCTAACCTTCAAGGTGACTATTAGGAGATGGGCCTTTGGGAGGTGATTAGGTCATGAGGGCAGAGCCCTCCAAGAAAGCTCTTTTGCCCCTTCCGCCTTGTGAGGACACAGCAAGAAGGCACTGCCTATGAGGAATGGGCCCTCACCAGGAACCAACCTGCCAGTTCCTTGATCTTGGACTTACCAGCCTCTAGGACTGTGAGAAATTTCTGTAATTTTTAACTGCCCAGTCTATGGTAGTTTGTTATAGAAGCCTGAGCAGACTAAGATACTACCTTTTAATCATTCCATTACTTTCGAATTATTTCAAATTGTTCTGGGAGGCCCCAAATTTGCTTAATCATAAAAGAGCGGTATTCAGGCTGGGCGTGGTAGCTCATGCCTGTAATCCTAGCACTCTGGGAGGCCAACACGGGAGGATCACTTCGAGACCAGCCTGAGCAAGAGCGAGACCCCGTTTCTACTAAAAAAAATAGAAAGAAATTATCTGGACAACTAAAAATATATAGAAAAAATTAGCTAGGCATGGTGGCACATGCCTGTAGTCCCAGCTACTCAGGAGGCTGAGGCAGTAGGATTGTCTGAGCCCAGGAGTTTGAGGTTGCTGTGAGCTAGGCTGACACCATGGCACTCTAGCCTGGGCAACAGATCAAGACTTTGTCTCAAAAAAAAAAAAAAAAAAAGAGAGGTATTCAATGTCAATTGTCAGATTACCCCCAAAATTCTAAGAATTCACTCAAATAGTTATTAATATAAGCAGTGCCTCTCTGGATGAATCAAACTGGGTATTGTTTTAAGTAGAATCAATCTGTATTTCTTCATTATTAGCATAAACATTTTGGTAGGCATTTTTGTTCCAGTAGTTGGATGTGGTGGGGCCAGGACATTAGACTGAATGACTTCTGAAGTCCCCTATAACCACATGGTTTCAGAGTCTACAGATGACATTGGGTTAGTCTTTGCAAACAGGTGCTTCCTGTTGTGTTGCATCCTAACCAAGATATCAAAGCACCTCTCCAAAGATCTCTGGCTCACATCCTGGGGCAGGAGAAAGTCAGGAAAATTGTAGTCTTTTGCCATCAGAAACTTAAATTTCTGGGAGAAATAATGAAACGATAGCTTCAAATCTCCTCAATCTTCACATTTTGCTGTGATTTAACATATAGTCAGATAGAATTCCCCACCCCATCTCCCCGCTCTCACCCTAACAGACAAAGCTTTTAATTCCCCAGATGCAGTCCACAAATCCTCTACCCCTCCTCAAAGTCTCTGACTGTCCCCAAACAGGAGTGTCTGTACCTGGCAACCACAGGTGGGGTCATGAGTGAGGCTTCCCGACCCATCCACTCCTGTGCACTCAACCAAGCAGGTGGGAATGGTGGCCGGGTGACTACACACACAGCCCTGCAACAGAAGATGCCCACAGAGCATGCTCTCCCTGGTCAGGGTGGATGTGGAGCCAACCAGTGCCAGCCAGTGTGCCAGGCCAGCCCACCACTTTTGAGCCTCCCTTTCACTGGCCAATCCTCCATCATGACCTGATTAAGCCCCCTACATCACTGTGGGCTACAGAAGTCAAGGCACAAGCAGGGGAGGAGAGTTCAGGATTATCACTGGTGTCAGCTGCCACTAGGAAGTTGTGTAAACATGGGCAGGTCCTCAGGGCTGCAAGGGGAGAAGAAGAGGTGCCTCACCTACTCTTGGGGCTGTCCCCACCCCAGTGGCCAGGGATACAACAGGGCTCGACTACCACAGGCCTCACATGAATTCATATGCAGCTATCATTCTAAATGGATGGGAAAAAAAGAAAAAAACTCATGATTTGGGCAGCCTCCAGCATGAATATTTATATATTCACTCCCCAAAACTCAGCAGCTTTCACTGTTCATTCAAGACCTCCTAAGACTTATAATGAATTTAAAATCCTGTATTAAACAATCATATTCCTCCATGACCAAATTTGCATAAGACTTTATCCTAAAATTTGCATTTTAATTTAGAATTACCTGGCAAGGACAATAGAGCCCTAACCATACACCAGTCTAACCACACTGTCTTCAAACTCTTCACACAAAGGTTAACAAGGACCCTCTGTCATCCTGGGTGTGCCAGTCACTGTTTGGTCTTGGAGAGCACAAGGTCAAGTGCGGGAGACACACAGAAAACCAGATCATTAGAGTAAATGCCAGGATGGAGTCAAGCCTGGGCCTTGTAAGCCCAGAGAAAGGATTTCAAATATAATGAGTCTTGTAGGCCGGGTGTGGTGGCTCACGCCTGTAATCCTAGCACTCTGGGAGGC
>NW_012148075.1:782966-801324 GCF_000956105.1 Propithecus coquereli
AAAAAAAAAAAAAAAAAAAGAGAGGTATTCAATGTCAATTGTCAGATTACCCCAAAAATTCTAAGAATTCACTCAAATAGTTATTAATATGAGCGGTGCCTCTCTGGATGAATCAAATTGGGTATTGTTTTAAGTAGAATCAATCTGTATTTGTTCATTATTAGCATAAACATTTTGGTAGGCATTTTTGTTCCAGTAGTTGGATGTGGTGGGGCCAGGACATTAGTCTGGATGACTTCTGAAGTTCCCTATAACCACATGGTTTCAGAGTCTACAGATGACACTGGGTTAGTCTTTGCAAACAGGTGCTTTCTGTTGTGCTGCATCCTAACCAAGATATCAAAGCACCTCTCCAAAGATTTCTGGCTCACATCCTGGGGCAGGAGAAAGTCAGGAAAATTGTAGTCTTTTGCCATCAGAAACTTAGATTTCTGGGAGAAATAATGAAACGATAGCTTCAAATCTCCTCAATCTTCATTTTGCTGTGATTTAACATATAGTCAGATAGAATTCCCTACCCCATCTCCCCCCTCTCACCCTAATAGACAAAGCTTTTAATTCCCCAGATGCAGTCCACAAATCCTCTACCCCTCCTCAAAGTCTCTGAATGTCCCCAAACAGGAGTGTCTGCACCTGGCAACCACAGGTGGGGTCATGAGTGAGGCTTCCCGACCCATCCACTCCTGTGCACTCAACCAAGCAGATGGGAATGGTGGCCGGGTGACTACACACATAGCCCTGCAACAGAAGATGCCCACAGAGCATGCTCTCCCTGGTCAGGGTGGATGTGGAGCCAACCAGTGCCAGCCAGTGTGTCAGGCCAGCCCACCACTTTTGAGCCTCCCTTTCACTGGCGAATCCTCCATCATGACCTGATTAAGCCCCCTATGTCACTGTGGGCTACAGAAGTCAAGGCATAAGCAGGGGAGGAGAGTTCGGGACTATCACTGGTGTCAGCTGCCACTAGGAAGTTGTGTAAATATGGGCAGGTCCTCAGGGCTGCAAGGGGAGAAGAAGAGGTGCCTCACCTACTCTTGGGGCTGTCCCCACCCCAGTGGCCAGGGATACAACAGGCCTCGACTACCACAGGCCTCACATGAATTCATATGCAGCTATCATTCTAAATGGATGGGAAAAAAAGAAAAAAACTCATGATTTGGGCAGGCTCCAGCATGAATATTTATATATTCACTCCCCAAAACTCAGCAGCTTTCTCTGTTCATTCAAGACCTCCTAAGACTTATAATGAATTTAAAATCCTGTATTAGACAATCATATTCCTCCATGACCAAATCTGCATAAGACTTTATCCTAAAATTTGCATTTTAATTTAGAATTACCTGGCAAGGACAATGGAGCCCTAACCATACACCAGTCTAACCACACTGTCTTCAAAGTCTTCACACAAAGGTTCACAGGGACCCTCTGTTATCCCAGGTGTGCTAGTCACTGTTTGCTCTTGGTGAGCACAAGGTCAAGTGTGGGAGACACACAGAAAACCAGATCATTAGAGTAAATGCCAGGATGGAGTCAGGCCTGGGCCTTGGAAGCCCAGAGAAAGGATTTCAAATATAATGAGTCTTGTAGGCCAGGTGCGGTGGCTCACGCCTGTAATCCTAGCACTCTGGAAGGCCGAGGCGGGCGGATTGTTTGAGCTCAGGAGTTCGAGACCAGCCTGAGCAAGAGCGAGACCCCGTCTCTACTAAAAATAGAAAGAAATTATCTGGACAACTAAAAATACATAGAAAAAATTAGCCGGGCATGGTGGCGCATGCCTGTAGTCCCAGCTACTCGGGAGGCTGAGGCGGTAGGATCACTTGAGCCCGGGAGTTTGAGGTTGCTGTGAGCTAGGCTAACGCCACGGCACTCACTCTAGCCAGGGCAACAGAGTGAGATTCTGTCTCAAAAAAAAAAAAAAATGAGTCTTGTAAACTATTTCAAATACCCCAAATATCTATATTTCCTTAGTTTATCTATAAATGGGAAAAAAGTTGCTATGCTTTCCATATTGTTAGATGGGTAAAATGCCAGTAAAGACTCTCCTTTCTTTCCTCAACTTCCCATCTGAAGTTAATCAAGAGCAGGACAAGTAAGAGGGATGAGAAATGACCCAGAGGCAAAGGCAAGTAGCTGACAGAGATAAAACACTACGGAGATCCCAGAAATGTTCTAAACGGGCTCCAGGCACACTCACAAGAGTTGTTTTAAAAATAAAACAAACCAAACACAGAGAATAGGCCTGTGGCCAAAGCCTGCTCTTATGGTCCATCCCCATGGAGAGGTATGCTCTCATGCAACCACGTGTGTGATTTCCGTGCATGTGAATATCAGAAAAAAGTCTGGAAGGAGGGATCTCCACGGGGATTCATGTGATTGCTGTATTCGCCCACATGGAAAAGCATCTGGAAGGATGTACACTCAAATGGTACCATCAGAGATTAATGTCTAGGGCTGGGACTTGGGGTGACTTTTTCTTTTATACTTTCCTATCTTCTGAATGTTTTCTACTGTAAGTAATATTCATAATTTTTAAAAATAATACAATTTTCATTATGGAAAAAAACAAAAAAGGCCTTCACAAGCTGTTAGCAGTGACTTCACAAAAAAACATGTTTGCGGTGGGAATGGGGACACCAGGCGGAACGACGCCAGCTCAGCCACAGGGGAATCCTTGACCTCCATCCGGATTTGGAAGATTCTGACCACACCCCATTGCACCATTGTCCAGCTGTGGACAATCTCTACTTGAAGAAGTGATAATCATCGCCATGTGTCTCATCCTTTAGGGCTGGACAGTGAGGGGGAAAGACACTAAAAGCCCAACTGACATCAGAGCAACTCATCAACTTGCACACCAGTCACCCCCACAGTGACTCCACCTTCCAAGTCCCGACCAAAATAAAGAAATAAAAATACCGAAAATATAATTAGTCTCCATCAAATCTGGCCTTTAAAAATTCTCCCAATTGGTCAGAACTAAAGCCAATAAAACTAAAATCTTCAAAATCAGAATGTCTTTTAAACGTTCTCTAATCAATTGACTTTTGTCTTCTCTCCCCCACTTCTCACACAGGTCAAAAGTAACTTGAAAATAGCACTATTCATAAATTTCTCCATCTCCCCATGCCACCCCTGAAATACTGACTTTCACTGATTTTTGAATGACTTAGTTCTTTGATGTGGCCACTTGAAAATAATGGTGCCTATCTGAAAATAAGACACACAACTGCAAATGTATTAAAAAGCATAGCTGTTTTCCTTGAGGGGTTTGTCCAAGCACCAAAGGCGACTGAGAGTCCAGACTTCCAAGCAGTAGCTTTACTGAGACTCAGTACATGCTAGGGAGCACCCAAGCCCACGGATGCTTCACGCCAGCAGCTGGCTTCAGCTTGTGTTGTCTCGCCTGAGCCATGATCATCTTGTGAGACAGATGCCGTCACCATTTCAAAGATGAGGAAGACAGAGGATCAGAAAGAATAAAAATAGCCCAAGCGGGTATGCTCAACACATAATTGGCAGAGCAGGGATTTCAATGTCTTCTCACTCTGAACCCCACAATGTTTCTTCTAAACCACAATGTCATGAATTGGAAGATGGACATACTCATTCAGAAGATGCTGTTCATTCGAAGTTCATGGGAACCTGCCAATAATACGCACCTTGTATAAGAAGCTTATACACCCAATAAAATTAGCACAAAAGACCAATGTTACTTTCAAGCAAATTTACCAAAAAAAAAAAAAATTGTGGAATCAGAATCAGTTTAAAAGATTGGAGAAGGGTTCCTTTGATTACATAAAAATTGCAGACATGCTATTACAGAGCTGTTCCCATCACGATGTAAGGAAGATATGGGGTGCAGGGGGTGGGGGTCTGAACCTTTTTATTCAAATTCTGCCAAGAAACCAGGATGGGAGGTGGGGGGTGGGGAGAGGAAGTGTGTTAAGTAATTTGGGCTCCTGTTCCAGCTCAGTCACTTAACAGCTATGTGACTTTGAGCCCAAGATTTAAGCTCAGTTGGCCTCAGTTTTTTAATTTATAAAAATGGGAACAACGCCTACCTCACAGGACCTCTCGAAGAGTAACGCAATCATGGACTGGACAGTGAGCGGTGTGCTCCCAAGTATTAGGTGTTCATTGTCGCTACTTCTGCCAACCAGCCAGTTCCCGCCCCTGCCTCACTGCTCATCTAGTTCCCATAACACCACTGGCCCTATCCTAGGAGTTTCCTAACATCACCCACTTGACAAAAACGACAAGAAATCTACTCCTCCACTTGAGACTTTCAAAATGACACCCAAGTAAATCCTCATGAGGACGGTTCTATGAATTTGGCTATTCTGCAGTTCTTACCAGAGTTTTAAGGATAGCACTACTGCATCTAATATTTGTTCCAGGGAATGCTTAATTTTAAATAAAAAATTTTTTAAAGGCAAAATTCCAGGCAGCTATAGGGAGAGTATTCTCTACAGTCTACTGGGGAGGGATCTGATCTGCTAAGAAAGAATGAGGAACAAACACAGCAAAGAGAAGGGTTACCATATATTCCTCACAATCATGATGCAAATTAAGCAGCAATCCTACAGTTAACTAGACATCAAGTTTATATTCACTTTAAGCCTAATTTCATTTTCACCATTAACTTCTGCTTGAGCAGCCTTGGACTTCACAATGCTTTGGTTAAATAACAAGGTCTGCTCATGATTTTAAAATTATTATTCCCTAGTTGATCATGCCAGCTAGGATACGAATAAGTGGCAGCAGCAATTTCACCTCTAGTTCTCAAATAAGGAATCCTACAGACCTAACCTTCTAAATTATTACTTATTTTGGTGCTAATATTGTTAGATTAATCAGTATTTCTGAAACTAACCAGAGAATCTATCAGGAAATCAAATTCTCCTTCAGAGAATCCTCAAATTCTTCTCCTCATTTTTTCCTATCATTAGGACCTTTAATTTTCTTTCTCTATAGTAATTCATCAAAATCCCAGTGCACTTTTAAAGCTGGTCCCCCTACCTCAATTCCTACTCCCAAAATAAATTCCAGATGAATCTATGATTTAAACATGGTAATTAAACTATAAACATACTGTAAGAAAACACTGAAGAATATTTTCATAATTTTAGAGCAGAGAGGCCCTTTCTAAATATGATGCAAAAAAGGGTGCAGTGGCTCACGCCTGTAATCCTAGCACTCTGGGAGGCTGAGGCGGGTGGATTGTTTGAGCTCAGGAGTTCGAGACCAGCCTGAGCAAGAGCGAGACCCCGTCTCTATTAAAAAAAAAAAAATAGAAAGAAATTATCTGGACAACTAAAAATATATAGAAAAAATTAGCTGGGCATGGTGGCGCATGCCTGTAGTCCCAGCTACTTGGGAGGCTGAGGCAGTAGGATCACTTGAGCCCAGGAGTTTGAGGTTGCTGTGAGCTAGGCTAATGCCAGAGCACTCACTCTAGCCAAGGCAACAAAGTGAGACTCTGTCTCAAAAAAAAAAAAACCAAAAACCAAAAATAAAAATATTCATAAACTTTACTACAAAAATTTAAATATTCTACATAGCAAAAAAATTATTCAAACTCAAAATGAAAATTACCTACTAGGAGAAAATATCTATAGTACAAATGACAGGCAAAAAACCAAAAGTCCTTCATATACGAAGAGCTACTGCAAATCAAGCAGAAAAAAATGAGCTCATTAGAAAAATGAGTGAAGGACATAAATTGGTAGTTCACATTTAAAAAATACAAGTGGCCAATAAACATTTGAAGACACATTCAGCTCCAGTCATGATTTTAGAAATGAAAATGGAAATAATGGGATATCCATTTTCGATCTGTGAGAACATCAAAAACTAAATGTTAATACCCATGGTTAATATGAAAGAGGAGGACAAACCCTTACATACACAATTGGTGGGAGTACAAATTAGGGCAACTTTTTTAGAAGATAATTGAGCAATGTCTATCAAAATTTAGAAGACATATTCTATGATCCAGCAATTCCATTGGTATAAATTCATCCTATATACACCTAGAGTTATAAAAACATATATACACAAAGGTGTTTACTATAGCGCTATATATAAAAACAACAAAGAAACAAGTCTAACTGTTCATCAGTAGAGGACTTCAATAAAGCATTAACATCTATTCCTTAGAATACCATCCAGCCATCCTAAGAACAGTGAAGTAGATTCATGAGTCTAATATAAAAAGATCTCCAAAATATATTAATAAGTGAAAAAAAGAGAAAAAAGTATGCATCATATGATCCCATTGGTGTAAAAAAAACAGATGTATATATAGATACAGATAGATAAATGCAAATGCACATACCAAAACATACTAATACATGCCTAAATTTACTAGAATGACTATACAAGAGCAGTTAAGAGAATCATCTCTAATGAGTATATATGGGAATGGGGGGACAGGTTTTTTTTTATTTTATCCTCTTCTGTTTTATAAAAAGGAAAAAGCTACAAATAAAATGAGAAAAAAAAAAAAACTGCCCTGCATAGGTGTGTGTAGAACTGATGAAATGTCTAGAACTCCTACTATAATTCCTGGAAAATAGAGAAGGCCAGAAGGAAAAAGGCTTTAGAAAGAGGGTCCTCCCTACAGTTCCAGAAGATTCAGCTTAGGGCAAGTTAAGAGGGGCATTGCAGGTGAGTGCAACTGTTTTAAGCAAGTCAAGAAAAAGAGTATGTCCGCCAGGCACAGTGGCTCACGCCTGTAATCCTAGCACTCTGGGAGGCTGAGGCAGGCAGATCGTTTGAGCTCAGGAGTTTGAGACTAGCCTGAGCAATAGCAAGACCCCGCCTCTACTAAAATTAGAAAGAAATTAATTGGCCAACTAAAAATACATAGAAAAAAATTAGCTGGGCATGGTGGCGCATGCCTGTAGTCCCAGCTACTCGGGAAGCTGAGGCAGGAGGATCGCTTGAGCCCAAGAGTTTGAGGTTGCTGTGAGCTAGGCTGACACCACGGCACTCGCTCTAGCCCGGGCAAAAGAGTGAGACTCTGTTTCAAAAAAAAAACAAAAAAAAAAGAAAAAGAGGATATCTCTTAAAAAAACGTAAAAGCATTATGAAGAAATCATTTGGGGTTGTACTTAGAGGCAAAACAGCAAGGAATATCTAAGTAAGAGATTTCACACAGCCCTGAGCTGGAAGGCAGGCAGGTTATAATATACAGAATCATCAGCAGTTTCAAGTGTGGAGCTTTACACAGATTCATGGAATACAAAAAAGACAGCAGTTGGGTACAATAACTAAATTTGAACTAACGATATAAAAGTGATAGCCCTTTGAACATTAATTTTAACAAATATTTATTGCCCTGCATAGATGCATTTTGAAATTATTTACTATATTTTAATGATTGCAAATTCTCCACAATAACCCATGAAAATGCCCACCTCCTATCTCCTGCACATCTAACACAAGATCTCAGAAGATCCTGGGGAGAAAATTAATCATACCTGGACGCCAAGGTACCGGAGAACATTTTTACACACTTAGAATGCAGAAGCTCCTTGCAAAGCACGTAATCGATTTGGGGTCTGAGTTTTACTCAAGCATCAGTGACAACAACTAGTCTTCACCAACTGTAAATCTGACAACTCTGCCTTCACAATGAAATCATCCCCTAGAGCTTCTCAATAGACCAATTAACAGCTGCCTAAACTGACAAGAGAAAGCAATGGAAGTGTTTTTCCAGAATCAGCTCCCACAGTGTCTGCATGCCTCCGTATTCTACCTACAAGAAAATCCTACTACTTTTCTCCTGGCTTAAAATTTAAATGCAGCAGGACAAGTAGGAATTCCATTACAGTGGCTAACTGAAAAAAATAACATGAAAAACATCTTCCCCAAAGAAACAGATAATTGGGCTGAAAGGCAGCCATCCAGGTTACTCTAATGCCTCCTTCCTTTCCTGTGGTTACTTACCTTAGAATTCATTTCCATGTGGTATTTGGCACATGCTCGAAGCTGAGTCACCCAAAACTGTTTCTCTTTTGCATCAGCAGCTAAAATAGAGAAAATAGAGAAAGAAAAGCAGAGATTGTTCCAAAACACATCCAACTTATTTCTACACCCACCTAAGGGGGTGGGCGGCCAGGGAGGGGGAAGGGAAGAGGGAGGGAGCAGGCGGAGAAAGCAGATGTAGATCTCCACGTTCTCAAGTGGCCTGTACTTACACCAAAACACAAATCACACTAAATCTCCGCTGAAAATTCCCTCAAGCCACATTAAAAATGGATTCTGAAATATCTGGTATAAGAATAATTTTGCCATTTGTTTTAAACTCCTCTGAGAATGTCAATTCTACTTCTTTAAAAAGGCAGCAGGGAAGGGAACACATGCTTATTTTCAAATGTCTCTACCTTGGGTAACTAATATGTATCGAAGCACAGTTTTTCAAGGCCATTTGTTAGAGCTGTACTGTGGAATTATTAGCGTTTACAAAATTAGCATTCAGTTGAATTACCATTTTAATATGTGTTCTCAAAGATTCATATGATGATTGGACAGAGCAAGATACCAACTGCTGCCTTAGAGACTCTCAAATTCCCCAAAAAAGAGACATTAAAATGCAAGTCAACTGCATAGTCACATTCTTTCCTCTATACCCCAACTCTAAAATAATATATATGAAATTATTCTTAAGTATTGTGGACACATAACAGGTTCTAATATAATCTAAATCATCCATTTAACTGCATAATGAACTGCACAAATATTATGGCATTAATTGCATAAATGTTGACTATGCAGAAAACAGAATGCTTCCCCTGGAAATTATAATTGTTTACGGAAATGGGCCTCAGTGTCATTTGTCAATAAAACCTGATTTCAGCTTGAACTTTTAGGTAAAGAAATCTAACAGAACGGGAAGTTCCTTTGCTTAGTTCTAAACTAAATCTAAATCTAAACTTAGTTCTAAATCTAAACTAACAAAATGGGAAATTCCTGGAGATGGCCCTTCCAAATCTAAAATAATTTGTCTGTCAAGAGGCCTGTTGTACAAATATGTTAAACACAGTATAAAACCAGATGAAACTAACTTCCAAAGACAAAAAATTTTGCAGAAGTTAGAGTCCTTTTCCTTAGGAAACCTGAAGAGTTGCCAGCTTATGGCAGTACTATCCAAAGGCGTAGCATCAAAAACATTCCTAAAAGCTGCGCATCTCATGACATCCTGATCCAACTGTCCTGTGAGCATGTGAGATGTGAAATGAGAAAACCAACAGCCAGCTCCTTGTGGAATGGGCCAAGAACAAGCCATAAACATGCAGAGTTTTATCCTGCCTTTTTGTAGTTTATAAGTTTTAAGCTAAATTTAGCTCTGATGATTATTTCATGCAGATAATAAAACTTTTCCATTTGCTATTAAAACTACCCTTTAAAAGAACCTAGGGTTTAATAATCCAGAGAATATTAACAATTCAATGGCAAAACAAGATGGCTCAAATGTCAAATTAGTTGGATTTTTCTTTTGTATGGGTTTGTGTCATTTTATAAACCACAAGCAGAGGGGAGAAATGCCATTAAGTTTTTTCACCTGCTATTGTTTCTGCTCTGACAATTTATTAAGCAATAAATGGCAAAGCGAAGCCAAGGACCACATAAATCTAGCCAGCTGGAACACACACTGCATGAATCTCAAAAGTGAACATGAATCTTACCACGCTTCCAAAAAACTCTTCTTCTTCAACTATAGGCATTTTTATTTCATTGTTTTATAGATTCTGAAATATGATTTGTAAATAGATAATAAAGAAACATTAGCTTATTCCATCTCTTGGGTAGTAAAGCTTGACAGTAGAATAGTAAAAATTGGACTGAGATGAGGAATCTAGGCCTTCCATCTGGCTTTGCAGAGGCAACCTACCATGGTCAAGGAGCTAGAATAAGGTGCCTTTTCTTGGTACTTAGCTCTTACTTAGGCAAAGGAAAATGTTATATAAGATGGCAGAATTATCAACCACCCCTCAATACTTGATACATACTACCTTTCCTCAGGCCTTACTAAATAATATTGACTGTGCACATGTGTGCACATGTGTGCGTGTGAGCGTGGGCATTTGGATTTTTGTTCATTGTTTTGTTTTGTTATTTTAGTATAATAGGAGAAAACTGGAAGAAGAATCACAGCAATGCAATGATAACAAAATCCTGGTAGAATGATCTAGCAATCAAATTATACTGTAATTGCATTACAAGTCTGACATTTCCATGTGATACATGTGCCTTGAGGGTGAATGCTGGACTCCCTAGATAGTCATCCTCATTTCTGAGAATGCTGAGCAGACATCTGAGCAGACACCAGTTTGCAAGAAGCAAAGACCAGGGAAGAAAGCACAGAGAGGGAAATTAACTCAACACCAGTTGGCTTCTCAACCGGCTCTACCACCATGGATTGAATAAAACTTGAATAAAGGGGCCCATTACTAACAAATGCTTCCAGAGAAACTTTGAGAGGAAGGCACTATGACCCTTGAAAGGCTTGCTGTCAGCGCAGCCCCCACAGGACGCTGTAGTGAAGACTTGTACTATGAGGTCAAAAATGTACATACTGAGCTAATATTTGAAATCTTCAAAGTCCTAAGGCTCGCTGTCTTTGCAATCACTCACCTTTCCTTTGTCCTTAATTCTTTAGTTAATTAAGACAAGCAATTCCTGATGTCAGCTCCACATCCCCATCCCAGGGTTAAGAGGGGCTGTGTCTGTCACCACATAGTCCTCCAAACACAGCAAATTGTTAAAGATGATTTAAAAAAAAAAAAAATCAGAAAACAAGAGCCATCACCATGGCAACTATAAATGGAACCCATGAAGCCTGTCTGAAACATTACCAGGAGAAGAACCTACCTCTCAGTTTATACATCTCTCCGTTAGCAGAGTACACGACCAGCATGTGGGGAGCTTCGTCGCTCAGAGACACTATGGCTCCAGATAAAGACAGGGCTCCTCGAGGCTTCTGGTGTTTGCTTTGCTCATTCACAAAATACTGCAGGATGCCGGCCTCAAAATCCAGCACAAAGTACCTGCGCAGAGAAACCACAGCACATCATTTTTCTCCCCCAGCCTACTGCACACGGCAAAGCAGAAAAATCAAGGCAATCCTGAAGTCCACACCAAGGCTCCAAATCCAAGAAGCTGGAAACCCAAAGTCCCTGCCACACGCCCCACAGAAGCTGACCCCAGTAGGAAGAGAGCACCGGGTTCTTACATCGGAATGGAGCTCGTAACGGGCCACTGTGGGCAAGTGTCAGGTCCGCTCAGGGTTTGGTGCAATGCCTACCACTTCGCCTGGTGACCACGGACACCACATTAAACTCAGGACAGCAGAGACAGGCAGTGCAACGCGGCCTCTCCACATAACACACCCCACATGACTTCTTGGGAACAGCTGGAATTTACCAGGCCTTTAAGACAGGTGGATTTATACCCAGAGAGCTCCAACTCCCTGCCAGCAGCATGGGTACCCGTGAGGAACCTGAGCACCTGGCATCAGCCAGGAAACTAGAGGTGCTTCCGCGACCACCTGGACACATTCCAGCAAGCCCTTTCATATATTCTGTTTCACACAAAGAGGCAAAGATTCCCTTTGCTCTGGGAGGTTGAAATGCCACTGAATTCTACATCCAGGGTAAAAGAAGAACGACAATTTGTGTAAATCATACAATGAATCTGTGTAGCCAAATATCTGGCCTGTTTATTGTCTCAAGCCATTCCTGCCTAAGAAGTAGTCACGACAACTTCCCCTTCTCCACCAGGATAGAAATGTCTTCATCTCAGACTCAAATTCTTCCTGTGGCCTAGAGGCCCAACACAGTCCACACTGACTTTTCTACCTTCTCACTTTATGCTCCACCCACACACTCTTCCTTCATATTCACCAAGTTGCCTCCTACCATAGGACCTTTACACATGCTGTTCACAACTGCTCCCTGTCTGGAGCAGTTACTCAAAGTATGGTCCACAAATTTTGATGGTCCACCAACTGTTACCAGTCCACAATAGTCTTTTGAAACTTTTTCTGCCATTTGGCTTTGTTTCAACATCCAACTGCCTGATCAGTTGGACATGTCTCATTAAACAGTTCAGATCCTGTCAAACACATATGGCACATGCATGCTACATACTAGTAATGAATCAATCAAAATGCAATTGGGTGGGGGAAGCAGATCCTTCACCACAGTTAGAGAAATACTTGCCCAGAATGTTATTTCTCCTGCCTAGAACATGGTTCCCTCCCCTTCTTGCCACGTGAACTTCTAACCAGGTCAAATATTCTTCCCTGTAGTACCCTGAGATGCTCCTTCATGGCACTGGCCCCAGTGGAAGTCTACATTTGTAGGATTATCTGATTCAATGTCCAGTTTCCCCACTAGACTCTATGCTCTGTGGAGATGGACCATGTTTCCCCCCTCAGAGCCCAGCACAATGCCTGACACTTCATTGCTACACAGTTAACACTTGTGAAAAAAGTGAAGGAAAAAACCTACTGAATCCCACAGTGCTGCGTTCACACACCAATGCACCTGGTCATACAGGGAACTCAGAGGCACTACGAAATATTACATCTTTGAGGGATACAAGGCGAGACTCAACACAGGTCAGATACCATCTGCACTATTAACTCAGGTAGTTTTCACAGTTTCAATATTTTATTGTCCTACATTCCTTTCAATGACATTTTTGCAAAGGGTTTCAGCAGGTGTTGTGATTAAAAAACAAACATCGGTGTAGAACAGGGAAAGAGCAATGTCCAGTATGATGCCCAGTTTGGAGAAGCTGTATAGTGCCCACAGGTCACACATCTCTTTTATAAGTAATTCTGGTTATTCAAGAAAAAAATATTTTTCTCTGATATTATTTTTTTCAATGGCTACTGAGTTAAGACATAAATATGTATGAGGTTGTGTGGAACTAACCACTAAATAAATGAAACTGTTAGATATTTTTGTTAACTTAAAAGCACCACCAACCAAAAAAGTTTACAAACCTCTGACCTAATTCATTCTCACAGTAACCTAACAGATAGATATTATCCCCATTTTACAGATATCCTGAGACTAGAGGAAACTCAAAATCTAAGCCCAGCTCATCCGTATCCAAGGTCCATGCTTGGTCCACTCCAGCAATCACAAACTCTCCCTTGATACTCATTCGAGTGATGTCTTGTCATTTCTCCATGTTACCTCTCCATGACCTACTTACGTATTTTATTCTCCAAACCTTCCTGCTCCAACAGAGCTAAGAGAGCTGAAACCTCCTCTGCCTAGCACCGAGGCCCCTAGTCATCGCCTTCCCATGGAACAAGGTGCAGCCATCTCATTAGCACATGACTGCCCAGGCCTCAGTCCTCTAAGGAATCTTCCACTTGAAATTATTTTTAATATTCCAGATGGCCTGGCCAACGCTATTTCACTCCTCTCCTTCCCGCCCATCGCTCAACCCACTATAATAATATAACAATAAAGATACTTCTGGTTCTCATGATGGCGTGGATAAACCAAGACACAAAAATGTGTCATAACCAGGGTTATTCAAAGTGTGATCCTTAGCCCAGAAGTATCAACATCTCCTGGGACCTTGTTGGAAATGTAAATTCTTGGGCCCCACCCAAGACCTGCTGAATCAGAAACTCTGGGGTGGGGCCCAGGAAGCTGTATTTTAGGCTTCCCAGCAATTCCAATGCTGGCAAAGTTTGACAAGCAGGAGCCTAAACTACCATCATCAATTCCCTCTCCTCCTCTTCCAGTGGTCACAGCCAAAATATATTGCTCAGCTTCCCTTGCATGTAGGGTGTGGCTGTTTGAGCTTGAGCCAATAGAAAGTGAGCAGAAGTAATGCAGGCCTGGCCCAGAAAACTCTGTCTCTAAAACACACACACTAGAATGGAGATAGCCTACAGGGCAACTCTGAACCCTACAGTGGGCGTGGCAAAGACGCAAGAGGGCAGGAGCCTGGCTCCTGAATCACCACAGGAAGCAAATCACCTGTGGAGGAACAGCCACAGCTGTTCTAAACGAGAAAGGACCTTTGAGGAGGCCACTAAGATCAGATCTGTTAGAGCAGCTAGCCTTACGTGAACGAGTACACACAGAAAAATTTTATTTCTATTTTTATGTCCTTCTATTTGAAATTTGCTCCTACTCTTTAATGTGGGACAAAAACCAAACTCCTTCAACGAGAGAAGAACCAGGGTAACTTCCGAGCTGCCGATGGGCAAATTACTTAACTGCTGGCTCTGCCTTCTCCTTGGGAGTATTTTCAACTTGACCTATATTTAATGTCACTGTGGCTGTAGCTGTGCAAATACTGCTCGTGGGAAGTCAGAGCATTAACGAGAGTAGGGAAGGAGACGAGGCTCACACTACAGCACCTGGGGTCCCCCCACACGGACACAGAGCTGGGGCATCCGCACTGACAAGCAAGTCACCCTCACACAGGGGGAGTGGAGAAAGAAGGGGATGAATACTCAAAGAAAAGACAAACGTGACTTGCCCTCGGCTTCCTCCCTTGCTCCGTCCACACCCTGGAAAACAGGCTCAGCCTCTGTCTCCTATTGTATGCACCAACTTACCGACTGGTAACCTGTCAGCTTTCCTCTCTCCTGAGGCAGCTTCCCAAATATGCCTCCTGTTCCAACAAATAACTGTACATACATTTGCAAAGGCCATTATTCAAAAGCTGGTACAAAGAAATAAATTGAATGTTGTTTATTTTCTCAGTATGGATGACAGAATAACCAATTGATGTCACATTATGCAGGATATGGGGACACATTAATGATTTTTCACATTCCCTATTTCAAACCGACACCTTAATTCTAACCTCCTGACTCAGATGGAAGAAAAAGAACATATTTCCACCGCTTCCTAAACTACTTTAAATGCAAATGCCCAGGTCTGAATGTGTACTAAGGAGGGTTATCAATAAGTTACTCCTTTTCTAAAGACAGTTAAAAATTTCATCATATGTGGAGAGGAACGATGGGATGCTATCTGATTAAAAATTGCAACAGACGAAACCAAGTATTCTTTCAGAATGGCCTTTGAACGTTATATCAGCTGTGTGATACACAGGTAAGGACGGTCTATACGGCATTAAGAAGAACAATTCCTGCGGGTCACATCTCCTGCTAGGAAGGAAATTAAATTTGGTTTCCCACGGGGTCATGGCTCTGTCAGGTACTGCTGTTTGGGCCTGCAGCGATATCTGAAAGTCACAGCTTTCATTCTAAATAGGAAAGTTAACTACATTTCTGGATTAGGCTTCATTAAACCAAGTGAAATTGTTAGATAAAATCCTGAAACATTTTTAAAGGCCTTCCCTTCTAGAGAACTGAATAAGGCAAACCTAATTCCTAGATTCCAAGATTTTTTTTAATTCATATCTTTGAGCTTTAGTGTGCAATTTGACTGCTGTGTCAGTGAGCTTAATTGTAGACAGAGTATATTTTCTTTGCCATGTTAAAAAAAAAAAATCAAAGAATGTGCTAGGGGGAGTAAGGGAAGATGAGAGGAGAAATCAAATAAACCCATGAAGAAAGGAATCTTAATTCTAATCAGGCCAGCTTCTTGGAGGCCCCCTTGCCCAATCCCCAAGCTGGGAGATGCAGCAGGCACAGACCCCTTCCTGGGAAGGGCTGGGGACAAGCCGTTGCCTACCAACAGCCTTCAGACAAATCCACTGCTTTCGCAACAAACACAAGTGCACGCCCGTAAACCTGCATCCTCGACACTCACACGCTCATATATTCTCACCCTGATAACCACAAAGACATGCAGCTCACACACTCGACAGGTACTTGCATTCACACTCACACGTGCACACGCACAAACTCATGCACATCTGCACAACTGCGCTCACACTCACTTCCACACACAGCACTGCCCTCCCCTACTCACGGTGCCTTCCCAGTCCCGCATCTCTGAGGGGTCATTTGCGTGCACTGGCAGCGCCTTTCACCCCCTGCCCCATCTACCTGGCACAGTTTCATTAAGGTTCAACTTCAGGGTCTAAAAGTTGACAGAAACGTACATTTTTCCTCTGGGGGAGAGGCGGGGCCTAGGAGCGCACCAGCGGCCCTCAGCCAAGCCGCAGGCAGGAAGAGAAACGCGAAGGAGGGGGAGAGGCGGGCAGGGGAAGCCGCTCGTCCACGCCACCAGGCAGCAGGTGCAGCCAGCTACCAGAAAAGTGCAAACACGCAATGGAAAGGGCTTTCTTTGAAGAGGAACTTTGCTAGACAGGCTGGTCCTGACAAAAGGCGGAATCATTTCATCTAAATTTAAAAGTGAAAAGTAAAACGACAAGAGTAAAAGGCCTGAGAAGGGGAGGTTAGGGCTCCCTCCTTGCCACTGAGCAGAACACCCTTCACAGCCACGTTACTGCTGTCACCAAGCGGCCGCCAGACCCCTCTCGTGAGGGTCAGCCCCTCACCTCCACACGAGACACCAAGGCCAGGCCCACCTGCCCCCGGGGAAGAGGAAGGAGCACCAAGCGCCCAGCCGGGGGCAGCCTCACTGGCAGGTCGGCCCCTTGCTGGGACCTGCCCCGCGGCCCCAGCGCTCTGAATTCTCAGCACCTGCTCCGCTGCCCGACTGCGACTGCGTGAACAGGGCCTGTGCAGACTTCTGCACCCCGTGCCGTCCTGACCAACGGCAACAGCAAGTGTGTTCTCCGCACGGGATTGTTCACCACCCAACTCTCCCAGAATCCCAGTTGGCGCCCACACACCACGTAGGAAAGACTGAGACCCTCGCCACCTTCCGCTCCCCCCTCCTCCCTGGTTCCTCTGACGGCCCTGCCTGGTGCAGGCTCAGAGCTGGGGGGCAGTTCTTCCCAGCACCGTGCACACCGATTCCTGAGGTTCCGGTAGCCTTCCAATTCCCTTCTGCCCACAGACACTTAAATCATCACCATTCCTGACATCAAGAAGCAATATGTTTCTAAAACTTCCATTCTACTACTTACGGAAAATAAAAACTCAGGAAAAATCAGTAAAGTGAAACAGTATGTGAAAGAGAGGGCAAATTGTGGATGCATTTTCCTAAATTTACCTTGTCTTCAAAATTAACATCATCTGTTGGTCATTAATTGAAACCGTTTCATCTTCAGAAATCAACATATTAAAGTTACCTCCTTGGAGCCACCAGGCTCACATGAGAAGGTGCTTACACATCCCCAGGTGGGACCTACAATGCCTTGATCATTGTGATTAAGGAAAGCAGACTGTATCACCCCAAATATGCCTCAACCTAGAGGGTAGAAGGAAAAGAGAGATTTTTTTTTCCTTCCCTACAGTGGTCTTATTACCTCAGAAGAATTTATACTCAAAACCCTTAGAGTTTCTGGCTTGAGAGAAAAGGATAAGTGTTCCAGAATTTCTCTCATAACCACACTTCCTAGAAAGGAAGATGCTGGATCCTACAAACAAAACCTACCACAGGTTCCAAGGCATAGCACCTGCAGGCGAACTCAATCCCAGACAAGCTTTAAAGTCTAGAATCTTCTTTACTCTTGGAATTTGTGGCAGTAGCTGGAGAAACCAGTGGTCTTTCTACGTCTCTCAGTTACCTACTTATTACTCATCTGTGACCACAGAGTCCTGTCGCTGCCACCACCATCCTCCAAACCACCAAGATACAGAGGTTCCAACACACCCCAGATAGTACTAAATTGTCAGAGGGCCCTCAGGCTCATCACCAAGCAGGGGACAAATATACTCTATTACATAAGAAGTATTTTAGAACACAGTCCATTATTAAACATATTCAAGCACTCAATGCAACAAGTTCAATTCTCAAAAACATCAAGAAAAACTTGATGTAACACATCCTGTCTATAGCATAACCATTATGCTTGTCTTCAGAAATCTTAAGATATGTAAACTGAACCATCAATAAAAATAATTGATAAAACTTACAGAGCATTATCTATGTGTCACACATTGTGTGCTGCACACAAAATTAATTCATTTATGCCTCACAGCAGTCTTGGAAAGTAGATGTGATTATAAACCCTTTCTACAGATGAAAACCTTCAAGCACAAAAAGGCTGATAACTTTCCCAAGATCTTACAGAGAGAGGAAATGACGGGGCCCAGATGGTAACCCGGCAGTCTGGCTTTCTAGCCCATGGCTCTAAACCATTCAGATACTGTGTATTGAGAGAACAGATGCAAAATTATGTACTCTCAACAACACAGGGTCAAAATACATAAAGCAAAAACTGATAGAAATACAAATAGAAAATAAAACACAATCATATAGGGGAAAATTTAAAATCCTATCACCCAGAATTCACGGATACACAGAAAATATATAGATTCAGAACA
>NW_012148075.1:802054-834875 GCF_000956105.1 Propithecus coquereli
CAGCATGACAGAAGAGGCAAACCAGAAAGAAAAGTATTAACTCATATTTCTAAAGAAGAAATTTTAAAAATCTCTAAAGCAAACAAGTTCATAAATAAAAGACAACCAATAAAGTATACTTTTAAAAAAGAACACCGAACACTTGCCTTCTAAAAACAGTATTTCCTACTACCCAAAGCAATCTACAGATTCAATGCAACCCTTACCAATACACCAACATGCCAGGCATGGTGGCTCAGGCCTATAATCCCAGCGCTTTAGCTCTGTCACCAGGGCCAGAGTGCAGTGGCGTCATGACAGCTCACTGCAACCTCAAACTTCTCGGCTCAAGTGATCCTCTTGCTTCAGCCTCCCGAGTAGCTGAGACTACAGGTACATACCACTATGCCCAGCTAAATTTACTATTTTTTGTAGAGACGGGGTCTCGCTGTTGCCCAGGCTGGTCTCGAACTCCTGGGCTCAAGTGATCCTCCCACCTCGGCCTCCCAGAGTGCTAGGATTACAGATGTAAGCCACCGCGCCTGGCCAAAAGTGTTTCTTAAAGTTTGTTCTAGCTACTCTCTGCTTCTGAATCAGTTGGGGAGCTTGTTGAAGATGTGGATTCCTGACTCCCAACCCCATACCTAGAGAATCTTTGTGGTTAAGGTCAGGAAATCAGAGATATGAATTTCAAGAAGTTTCCCAAGTGATTCAGAAACACCTAACGTACAAAAACCAGTGCAAAATCAGAGTCAAGGTAAAGCCTTACAATGTTACGCATCACCCTATTTTTCTTCTGGTCCACGAAGCTTCTCTCCCAGTCATTCATTCAACAAACATCAGAGCACCCACATGCCCATACAACCAACATGAATATGTTATCTAAGCATTAACCAACCTCATTTGGTCTCGGTTTAAAAGAGCCAAAGCCCAGCCAGCTTTCCTTAATCACAATAGCCCAAGCAGTGGATTTCTTGGTTCTGTCACTTTGGAAGTATTTTTGAGAAAGATTTAAAGAAAACTTACAAAAATCTCCCAGCATTGAGTTCCTGCATAATCCGATCATCACCTAGCATTACTCAGGTGCTCACTTGAGCAGAGGGGCCCCAAGGGCCAGGATGAATGAAACACCTGAAGATTAAGAGCCGCCAGCCCCAGAGGCTGCTGCTTTGAGAACCACCTGATAAAGCACCAGCATAAGTCAAAGTGAACTTTCAACACAAGATTTGATGCATTGCACTTGGATTTGATCTATGATGAGATTCCATCTGCTTTTAAAGACTAGGTGATTTAATACCAAAAGCAAGAACTGAGACCTGTCTAACAAGGATTAATACAGGCTTTCAGAATATTGCATCGTTACCTTCTGAACCACTATTAACTCTTGAGTTTTAGGTGCCTTTAGGTAAGAACTTCAATACTAAGCTATGTCTTAATACTCACAAATCACGTTTTCATTCTTGACATCGACAATGCTGGAACTTACCTGTGGATCCTTGAGATGGGCTAAGTCCTGATTTAAGTCTCTGCTTTGTACTATAAGCTTGAAGAAATACACTGAAAAAGATTCTGATACTGGCTGAAGTCCCAGGGTAAAGATGGTGGGCACCCCAGTTAGTACCCACCCAGGAGGTGGGGAGCTGACCAGTGGAGGCCAGAAGCAGCAGCCTCAACCACCAACAAGCCCCACGGCTCAGCTTTTCCCCCAAATAATCAACTGAGTCAGGCTCTAAAGTCCACTGTCCATGGATTCAATGCATCCTTTATTTTTCCCTAAAGGCAACAGAGTATAAAGGAAAGAGGTGTAATTTGGCCATCCCGGGCCTGATTATGGCCTAGATCAGAGGTCTCCAGACTTTGCCAGCGTCAGCTGGAGGCTGGGTTAAACACAGCTTCCTGGGCCACTCCCCCAGAGTTTCTGAATCAGCAGGTCTGGGTGGAGCACAACCATCTGAATTTCAAACATGTTCCCAGGTGCTGCTGCTGCTGGTAGGACTACACTTTAGCAGCCCTGGTTCTCATTTTTGTGACCTTGGCTAATTTCCTTATCCACTTGGGGCCTTGATTTCCACATTTGCAAAAGCACAAAGCTGGCTAGTTTGCTTTGGAGATCATTCTACCATCTGTGCCTAAGGGTCTGTCCGCTTATAGAACAAGAACTTTCAAATGTACATATCATATTCCTAAATCAGATCTGATGTTCACATGCACTCTATCAGCAGTTTACTTAATTTACTACAACGCCAACAAGATAGAACTGAAGATGAGAACCTGTGTTTGCTCTTTGGGGGTGCCATGTTAATATTCTTTGGCAGAGACTCACACAATTCTCAGCGGTATGGATAAAGCGGCCTGGATAAGCTTATTCATGTTATGGTTAAAGAGAAGAGAACCCATATAAGCTCAACAATGTTTTGAAGATGGTAGCACTCGCACTCAAACTAAGTTTTATTTGCAAGAATTCATTTGTTTGTTTTTAGTTTGCTGAGTAGCTACTATGTGCCAGGTATTGTGCTAAGTGCTAAGGATTGGGGGTGGAAGGAATAAAGTCCCTGTTCTAACTGGGGGAGACAGACAAAAATATTCACTGAAATTAGTGCCAAACTCTGGCTGTGATAGTGTGTCATGATAGTAAGGAGTCAATTAGGCCAGAAGCACTGGCTCACGCCTGTAATCCTAACACTTTAGAAGGCTAGGGCGGGAGGATCACTCAAGGTCAGGAGTTTTGAGACTAGCCTGAACAAGAGTGAGATCCTGTCTCTACAAAATAAGCCAGACGGGGTGTCACACACCTGTAGTCCCAGTTACTGGGGAGGCTGAAGCAGGAGGATCGCTTGAGCACAGGAGTTTGAGGTTGCAGTGAGCTATGATGACTCCACTGCACTCTAGCCTGGAAGACAGAGTGAGATCCTTTCTCAAAAAAAAGTAAGTCAATTAGTAGAATTGAAGACAGAGGAACTGAGATCTGTCTGAAGAATGAGGAAGTTGAATGGGAGAGGAGTTCTCCAGGTAGAGGAGTTCCCCAGGGCCATGTGTGTCAAGGCCCTGAGGATAGGAATAAGTAGAGGAAGAAAAAGCCAGTGCAGTTGGAGCAGAGTGAAGGAAGGAAGGAGTGTGTTGTCAGGGGAAGCTAAAGACGCAGGGAAGGCAAGGTGCACAGGGAGTTTCATCTTTATCACAACATCAAGGGGACTCCGCGGAAGGGTTTCAAGCACAGGCAGGGACAGAAGCAGAGCCACTTTGCTAAAAGGCAAACTCTAGCTCCAGCGCAGGGCAAGGCCAGCAGAGAAGCCAGGAGGGAGCAGAGAGCAGACAGACGAGGCTGCTGCAGAGACTCACTCCCCTTCACCATGATGCCCTGAGGAAGCCAACGAATTCCTTCCCCGCAAAATCAACTACAAAACTGGACAAAACTGTCAAAAGCAACCATTTTGGTATAGTAGAAACTGACCAAAGCCATAAAATGAGAAAAATTTATTCATGAAAACGACTGTTCTTTGGTAAGAACAGGCAGGGTCTGTGACCCTGCCTGGGCTGTTCCCATCCTCCACCCAAGCAGTGCTGACCAGTGGTTCCAGCAGGCGGGCCAGGACAACAGCACGCTGCTGCCGCTAGGGAGAGGGCGCCTGTGACTTGAACATCGTCAGTTGAGTTGGCAATCTCACCAGCAGATGCATACTGGAGGCTCTACTAGGCTGAGGTTGCAGCCTTGTTTGGAGCAAGCCACTGACCAGCAGACTCTCCAGGGAATTAATTGGGAGTTCCAGGAGGTGAGGAAACCAAGGAGCTAGATAAGCTCTCTATATATCTTGGTTAACCAGCGGTTGAGCACAAACACAGAAGAACCAGAGCAGGCCCAAGCCACCCATGCACCCCGGGCCAGCGGAGCCTATGCTGTGTGCAGAGAAGACGGATGGAAAGTAAAAGCCAAGACAGACAAGAAAATATCCTGAAATGTCAATATGCTCCCTGCCAACAAGCAGATAGAGCAGCAGACAGTAGAGCCGTACTGGCTAAAGGCGGTTGCCCAATCTTTGGCCGAACACCAAGCATATACCTCCAGAGTAAACAAAGAACTCCTATACCTCAAAAATAAGAAAAGCAACCCGATCAAAAAACAGGCATAAGATTTCATTTCAAAGAAGATACAGGAGTGGTTAATAAATACACGAAAAGATACACACTATTAGTCTTTAGAAAAATGCAAATTAAAACTACAGTGAGATACCATTTCACACCCACTAGCATGGCTATAATAAAAAAGACGAACGATAACAAATGATGAGAAGGTAGAGGAAATGGAAGCTTCCCACGCTGCTGGTGGGAATGTGACACGGTACAGCCACTCGGGGAAACATAAACTCACCCTACAAGGCAGCAATTCAATCCCACTCCTAGGAACCTACTAAATAGGAGTGAAAACATGTCTGTGTACACCAAAGACTTGCATGCAAATGTTCACAGCAGTATTATTCATAGTAGCCAGGAACTGGAAATAATTCAAATGTTCGTCAACTGGTGAATGGATAAAAAAAAAAATGTGATCTATCCATACCATGGAATACTGTTCAGCAATAAAAAGAACAAAATACTGATACATGCTACAACATGGAGGAACTCCCAAAATATGATATTACGCTAAGTGAAAGATGCCAAATGCAAAAGACTATAAATTATGATTCCATACACATGAAATGTCCAGAAAAGGGAAACTTACAGAGATAAAAAGATCAGTGGCTGTCTGGGGCTGAGGGTGAGAGCAGGATTAACAGCAAACAGTTTAGAGGGATTTTTTTTTTCACATTTTAATTTTTTTGTTGTTAGAAATGTTCTCAAACTAAATTGTGGTGATAATTATAAAACTATACAAGTTCACTAAAAATAACTGAATTATACACTTACAACGAGCGAATTCTATAGGACAGCGGTCCCCAGCCTTTTTGGCACCAGCAACCAGTTTCATGGAAGACAACTTTTCCACAGGACAGCGGAGTTGGGGCGGCACCAGAGCTCTGCAGCACCACAGGACGGGGGAGTTCCCTGACAGGCACGAGCCAGTACTGGTCCACCACAGCCCGGGATTTGCGTACCACAGCTATAGGGTATAAATTATATCCTAATAAAGGTGTTTAAGAAAAAAAAAAAAAAACTCCCATAGCGTTCCCGGCAATAGTCCAGACCAAGGGTGAGATGGCAGAGTTTTGGCAGAGCTACAATTGACAAGATTTGATGAACCAGAAATTTAGTTTGGGGAATGTTGCTTTCAAGATACCTTTAGAACTTCCAAGAGATGTCACTTAGCAGTTGCATCTGGGGCCCAGAGGAGGTCTGAGCTGGAGACGTAAATTTGTGAATCATCTGTAAATAAGCAGACATTGAGGCCACAGGCAGGGATGAGGCTGCACAGAAAGAGGAGCAGGGGGGAGAAGGGGAGGCAGGGAGGAAGGGGTCTGGGACCAAGAGTTGAGGAACTCTAACATTAAACAGGGAAAAGAACAGAGAAAACAAAGCAGAGAGGTAGAAGGAAACCCAGAAGCACAGAAAGAGAATGTTTAAGAAAGGAGAAAGTGACTGTCAAATGCTAACAGAATGTCAGTGAGAACACGTCCCATTTGTTACCATACACTGATCTATTTCTAGATCCATGAACTCCCATGACCCTAAGCAAATCAGTTCTTTTTGATGCAGCACACCCAAGAGAAAGGAAAAGAACTCTTATCTTCCAAACATGTATTGCCTAAGTCCACCAGCTGTTACCCAATATCCTCATTCCATTTTTTACTGGGAATAGTAGAAATATTGGGTTGAACCCAGGATCTGAACCTCAGCTCTGCCACTGATTAACTAGCAGTCTGAAACCAGGTGTGGCAGAGACAGCCTAACCACCAAATATCCATTTTCTCTCCTCTCTCAAGAGAACCCTAATTTTCAGTTGGGCCCAACACACTCCCAGAATACATTTACCAACCATCCTTTCACCTAGATGTGGTCAAGTGACTAAGTTCTAGCTACTGAGGGACAGTGACATATTACACTCCCTCCCTCCTCCACTGGCTTTTTGGAAGATGAATACAACGGCTGGAATTCCATGCCACATCCTAGGAATGGGGAAGCAGAAAGTTAAACGAGCGTGGGTCTCTAATTTCTGTGGAATCCCCAAACCAATCCTGAAAAGTTTACCTACAAATTTCTTTTATGTGACAGAATAAAGGCTGTGTATTAGAATAATCCAGAGGGCATCTCCCCTACCAGGTTATCTGATCTGGGAAGGACAGGCTCACAGGTGGGAAACACAGGCAAGGCAGCTATGCATCACAGGCTACATAAAAGGTGCACGCCAAAGGCAAGAAAGAACCAGGTATCAGAGAAAAGTTTGCACTATGAAAGGGAGACAAAAGAAAGGGGAATGATTTACACCAGAAGAAGCGGACCTAATGGAAAACAAAGGACAAAACCTTAAACAAAACAAATATCTTAAACAGCCTCAGTGACCTAGAGGAGGCTACTAGAAAAGTGGAGTAGAAAGGAGCAGTTAGAAACACTGATGGTAAATATTGGGCTTGAAAAATAAGAGTTTTGGTAAGGGCACTTATAGGATTGGCAGAGCAGAGTGTGGGGGAAGAACAAATTGGTGAGCTGGAAGATTAATCAAGACACTCTCTCAGAAGGCATCAGGATTGGGTTTTTTAAATGAAAAAAGTGTGATAAAACACAAGTGTCTATATCCTTCTCATAGTAGTTCCAGAGAATGAAAAATGAATAAAAGGAAAAGAGGGAATATTTAAAGAAATAAGAACCAGGAATTTGCTGCAACTAAAGAAAAATCGGACATTTCAGATCAAAAGATCTCACCCAGTGCCAAACAGTTGAGATTAACAAAAAGCCATACCTAGATCCATTATAGTAAAATTTAAAATCAAAGAAAAAGAAAAAAACCTAAAAGCTCCCAGAGAGAAAAGGCAGAAAATCTATAAAGAAAAAAAAAAATCAGAACGACATCAGAGTTTTTAATACCAACAGTGGATGTATAAGAAGACAAAGGGATGATATTTTCAAAATGTAAAGGAAAAAATCTTGGAATCTTTAGTTTGGTATTCAGATGAATTATCATTAAACATGAAGGTTAAAGAAAAAGATATTCTCAGATCCTTTCTCTTCTGGCATTATGGACAATGAGGGGCTTTGATGAATCTTCTTGTTGCAGCAACTAGACTCTAGATGGTACACAAGAAATCACAGAGGTTTCCAAAGAACACCCCACACACGAGTGCCCATGTGGAGCCAGGGCAGTGGGCAGCTGGAGCAGCAGGATTGTTGTCTGGAGAGTCAAAGTTGACAGCAGCGTGATAATGGGACGCTCAGCCTTGGGCCGGCCTTCTCTCGGGCTTGGGAAAAGCCACACCTGGGATACCCGCTAAGCCAAGACCCTACAAGGAGTCTGAAGCAGTCTCAAATTTAGTGGCACCCTTTGGCCACTGTAAGAAGCAAAAGTAAATCCCCTCTGGAGGAAGTACCCCTAATGTACATCCTCAGGCCTGCCACAGAATAAGTTCAAGCAACAAGCTCAGCATTAAAGATCACCAAGCATGGCCGGGCGCGGTGGCTCACGCCTGTAATCCTAGCTCTCTGGGAGGCCTTTGAGCTCAGGAGTTCGAGACGAGCCTGAGCAAAAGCGAGACCCCGTCTCTACTAAAATTAGAAAGAAATTAATTGGACAACTAAAAATATATAGAAAAAAAATTAGCCGGGCACGGTGGCGCATGCCTGTAGTCCCAGCTACTCGAGAGGCTGAGGCAGGAGGATCGTTTGAGCCCAGGAGTTCGAGGTTGCTGTGAGCTAGGCTGACGCCACGGCACTCTACCCCAGGCAACACAGTGAGACTCTGTCTCAAAAAAAAAAAAAAAAAAAAATCACCAAGCACAAGTCCATGAGTGAGGCTTAGCAGAAACGACCAGCAATGCACCCAGGCCTCCAAAAACAGCAGATACGGAAACTGTCAGATATAAAATACAGAACAGCAAGGTATGAAATATTTGATGAAATAAAGACTGTAATCACAAAGATATGTAGATACTAAGAGACCAATAGGAAAGAATAGGCAGATTTAAAAACAAAATGCAACCCCTAAAAATTAAAACTATAATTTTTTAATTAAAGACTCTCAGAAACAGAAAGACAAATACCGCATAATCTCACTTATATGTGGAATCTAAAAGCTAAACTCATAGAAGCAGAGAGTACAATGGCAGTTAGAGATTGGGGGTGGGGGGCAGGTTAGGCAATGGGGATATGTTGGGCAACCAGTACAAAATTTCAGTTAGACAGGAGGAGTAAGTTTTTGAGATCCATTGCACAGCAGTGTGACTATAGTTAATAATAATGTATTATGCATTTCAAAATAGCTAGGATTGAATTTCAAATGTCTCGCCTCAAAAAAAGATAAGTCAATGAGGTGATGGATATGTTAATTAGCTTGCTTAATCATTCCACATTGTATACATATAATAAAACATCACATTGCACCCCATAAATGTATATGATTATGATTTATCGATTACAAATAATATTAATTTTTTAAAAGATTCTCAGGATAAGTAAAGCAACAGATAAGAAACTGCTGAAAAAGGAACTAGTAAAATAAAAGATATATTCCAAGAAATTACACAAAGTGCAGCAATGACAGAAAAGATAGAAAATGTAGGGGAAACATTAGGAGATCAAGAAATCAAACACAGATCTCATCAGAACACTAGACAACAGAACAGAGAAAAGGAAGGAAAGGCAGCATTTAAGGAAATAATGGACTGTGAATTTCCCAAATGGATTCCAGTACATGCGAAGCATGAAAAATAAAAAGAAATTGACATCTACACTCATTGTAGGGAAACTGCAGACACCAAATGGGAAGACCCTGAAGGCAGCCAAATCGGAAGTTCAGATCCTTTACAAAGGATGACAATCAAAGTGACAGCTGGTTTCTCCACAGAAATAACAGTGACCAGAGAAGAGTAGCACATTGTCTTCAAAACATGGAGAGAAAATAGTTGTCAATTTAAAATTGTGTGCCCAGCAAAGTTCTTTAAGAAAAAGAGTGAAATAAATACATATAACAGATATAAAAAGACATAATTTACCACCAAGAGACCTGCATTTAAGGAGCTTTTAAAATTCTTTAGCATAAGAAAGACAGGTCCAGAAAGATATATGCAAAAAGAGAGGATGAATAAACAAAATGGTAAACATAGAGGCAAATCCAAACAGTATTATCTGCATAAAATAATAAAGATGGTTAACTTATGGATTTTTTTAAAGGACATAACTAAAATAATGAATAACAGCATGTGAGATAGGAGAGGATATTGAAATTAAACCATTCAACCAGGTTTGGGAGGGGGTTTAAGATAATTGACTTTAAACCTTTTAAAGCCTAATGTGCATGATAAAATGTCAAGAGAAATGACTGGAAAATACAGTGAGTGTGTAAATTCCAAAAGAGTAAGAAGGAAAAACAGAATATAAAGAAAGGAACAAAAAAATCCAATCTATCCCTCAAAAAAGCAAGATAGGGAAAAAAAGGAAACATAGGAGAAGTAGGGCAAATTGAAATCAGTGGTTACAATGGCACAAACATGTCCAAGTGTATCAATAACCACAAAATATACAAATGAATAAAACTTGTCAACTAAACAATAGATATTGCAGATTAAATAGATGTTTTTAAAATCCAAACACATCGCTAAAATACAAGGGCATGAAAGAAATATATACCAGGCCTATGGTAACCAACATTAGAAAAGACAGATTTTAAGACAAAAATAATTAAGAAATGAAGGAAGAAAAACCATACAATCATCTCAGTAGATGCAAAAGAAGAATATGTCTATGTTTAACGTCCAACTCTGGGAGGGAAAAATAAAAACTCTTAGCAAAACAGAAATAGTAGAAAACTGCCTATCTGGTAAATGATATCTAAAACACACATGCACACACAGAACAACCCCTAAAAGTGAAAGCTGAAAATATTAAAAGCTTTCCTATTAAAATCATTAATGAGACAAGAATGCCCACAATCATTATTCCTTCTATTAAATAACCATATAGAAGTACTGGTATAGTACAGGACTACTATAGTAATAAAAGAAAAATAAATTCAAAGCGTAAGAACTGCAAGAATTATGTATGTCTAAAGCACAGAAAAAATTCTACAGAAAATAACTATAATTAAAAGGACCTTAGTAATATACTATATTAAACTATTCTAAAAACTGCATTTCTATTCACCAACAAAGTTAGAAAATAAAACTAAATCATTTACCACGGCATTGTCCCTTTTTGTTCTGCATGTTCCCCACCCCCGATTAAAGCTCCAACTCTTGGCCCCTTGGCTGTGCCCACTGTAAGTAATATCTCACTAGCCATTTTTCCTACTCAACCCTGGCCTATCCTTAGATCAGACTCATTTTTCCCTAAGAGTTTTCTTCAGAGATCCTCACCTCTCAGGCTGGTCCTCCAAAGAGAAATTGCAGTCAGTTGCTTTAAATAGCAATTACTTTTTCTTTATTGTTTTAGTATAGATTTTTAGATATTTATTTTGTACTTTTGCCATTTCACCGATTGCATCAATGTTAGGAGAGTTTCAATTCAAATATCTCCTTTGGATGTTACACGTATTGAGAAGGATCACTTTCTCTAATTGCTTTTGATTTCCTTTTCTTGCCTTATTGCATAGTACAGAATGTTTTTAAATAAGTATTAGTGAGCAGGCAACTTTGTATTATTCTTGTCTTCCATGGGAACAATTCTAAGTATTTTACCATTTGCTATGATGTCAGTTGTTTGTTTCAAAGAAATATTCTTCATTATAATAAGGAAATATCCATTTCTAATTTATCAGAGTATTAATTAGAAATAAATGTTGATTAAGAGAAGCTGGGGGAAAGAGAACACTCTATCTTTGCAACTCTACTGTAAATCTAAAAATATTTCAAAATAAAACATTAAATAAAAATAGATGTTGACTTTTATGAAATGTCTTTTCAGCATGGACTAAAGTGACCATATGGATTCCGGATGCACATTTTAAATCCTGCAGCCAAAGAGGAAACTTTTCCTGCTGATCTGCATCCATTTTCACTCACTTCTAATCCATTCTCCCTCTACTCAATGTGATGATTTCTTTAAAGCTATAAATGAGATCCCCTGGCACTCCTGATTAAAATCTTTAAATGGCATTGAAGATAAAACCTAAAATCCTTAAATGTGCTTAAAGGTCTTGCATGACATAGCTCAGCTCCCTTCCAGAGTCTCCTCACGCCCTCTGCTCCAGGCCCCCCCCCCACACCATCTTCCCATCACCTCCGCTTTGCTGCCTCAGAGCACTAGCCCATGCTGTTCCACTGCCTGGAATCCTCTTCCCTGCTCTTGGTCTGGCTACTTGTTATTTGTCCTTTCTGATCTCAGCTTAAAAGCGTTTGCCCTTGAGCAAAGTCTTCCCTTCCCCATACGCCAGTTTCCCTGTCACTCTGCCCCATGGCAGATTGCCTCCCTAGCATCTCTCACGAGTCATCACTATGTAATTATTTGCAGGATTATTTGATAACATCCACACACTCACTAGACTGTACGTCCTGGAGGGCAGGAACCACATCAAGATTCTTCACCGCGAGCTCCTCAGTACCTAACACAAATGCCTGGTACAAAAAAATAGGCATTTAGTGAGTATTTATAATACTGTATGACTTTGGGCAAGTCACTTAACTTCTCAGTGCCTGTTTCCTGCCTGTTAAATGGAGCTAAGAAGACCCCGCCTCACAGAGTTGTGCTAAGGCTTAAAGGGGCCAAAACGTATGCAGCACCTTCAAGATGGACGCAGCACACGGACAGTGCTGAGAGGCTGCTTCTCCTTAGTCTTAATTCAGCCCCCAAGTCGGTTGTCAGCACCCTGTGGAGTCTCAGAGTCCAACTCAACAATGCACAAAGCTGAGAGCGTGTAGAAAGATGGAGGATTTATTAGTTCTTGCTCTTTTCTGACACTGCCAGTTCTGTGCCCTTCTTCCCCCATCCTCTCTCTAGTTGAACGATACATGAAAAACAAGAGGCCACAGCAAAGAGCATTTGCAGTCTTTCCTATTACACATTTATTCATTCAACAGATATACAGAGCACTTACTAAGTACCAGGCACCGTTCTAGGTGTCAGGAATACAGCAGTGAGGAAAAAAGACAAAAATTCCCGCCTTCATCTCACAGACTGGCTGTGGAGACCAGAAAGGAAAGTAGAGAAAATAATAATTGCTGATATTTACCCAACCCTATGATGGAGGTATTATTATTTCCTCTTTTTTAAAGATGAGGAAACCAAGGCACAGAGAGGGTCTCTCACTTACCAGAGTCACACAGCCAAGCAGCAGCAGATGCCACAGGAGCCCAGGCAATCTGGCCGCAGAGCTGTGCTTCTAACCGCTACACTATTCTGCCTCCCTCATGCTAAATCTTCTAGCTGAGAACAAAGGGCCTCAACTTTAAAGATATATATATATTTTTTAAAGCAGGTGGGTAGTGGGTAGGAGGGAAACACTGGTGAGGAAATGTCAAATATTCAGACAGAAAGTCAAAGGTGGATGTCTACTAAATCCAGTGAACCAAGGTTGCTCAGGAATAATCTCCTCAAAGGATTCTGTGGGCAGCTAAAACCTAGGAGAAGGGAAGGAGAGGAGATGAAAGGGGAAAATCCAAACTACCACTGTCCAAAGAATTCTCACAAGGCTGACAGGTGTCAACCCAGGGGTGGTCACATATCCTTCCTCTTCCAGCCGCCCTGGGCAGCTGTCCCCCTCACTCTGCGGGTTCCTCCTCACCCACTTTGATCCACCTCCTCACACTCAGCACTAGCCTGACTGCTTGATTACTTTTCCCTGGCATGGGATCCCATGCCTCCCAGACTGGCAGGAAACCAAAACACTCAGCCGGAGAATAATCACCCCCCAGTCAGCAGATCTCAGAGCGGAGGAGAAAAGACTGGAACGGGCAGGCCACTTAGTCCCAGGCACTAATGCACAAGAAGGCGAAGTGATATATGGGCGATCAGACCAGGCTGCCACAAAGGGCTCTAGGAAAATAGACACATTTTGAAAATTAAATCTACTTGGTGGCTAGCTCCTCTATGACATTTAATTAGACTAACCTGAAAGGGTCAACATACAAAAAAAAAAAAAAAAAAGCCACCCAAAACAAGATTAAAATCCCAACAGTTCCTCGAACATGAGCTCCCAAGCCTCTACGCAACATGATCCACTGCGACCAACACCAAGTCAAAAAACAAAACCTGAGGTCACTCAGATCCTCCCACGTAACTTGTGGGCACACAATCTACTCTCTGGGGAACACTTAATCCCAGAGGACAGAGTGGGCCTGAATTTCCACAAACTCTGACTCTCCACAGACTCAAAGACAATCTGGATTGAAATCATTTCCAATCTGGGCCTCAACTTGTCAAAATTTATGCCTATGGAAACAGCTGGTGTTTTGCCAATGAGCTCAGAGAGAGGTGGAACTTCCACCATTTTCTAGGGGAGGAGGAGGTATCAGTCAATGGGCAGAATGGAGGTTTTCTCCAAAGACTTTTTCTTAAACCAGAGACAGCTACAAATATCTGTTGATAGGCTGCCACCTGGACATGAAACAAAGGTACAAGTAACAAAGGAATCAGGTAATAAAAATATCTACCTCACAGGACTTTTATGAGGATTAAGTAAATTATTATTCATAAAATGCTTATTAGCTCAGTATCTGGCACGTAGCAAACACAATGTGTCTGTCAAATAACATAAATGAAGGAAATACCAAAATGTTACTCTTAAAAAAAAAATCCCAGGCTTGTCTACACAAACAGCTTATTTTTTTCAGGGGCATGTGTTCATGAAGGCATTCTGCACACACAAGTGGTGACTTCCTATTCCTCAAGTCACATGACAGCGTCAAACTTATCGACTTGTCAAAGAGCATGTGGCATTCCATACAGATCACTAAGTCAAGGAACCTGGTGATTACTCATCTCAATAGATAAGATTACAGCCCGCTGAGAGAGCAGGACAGAGATTAATAAACATCATTGAATTTCGAGCACTATGATGTTTTCCAAATCTGGTCTGAAATCTCCATTACTCCATCCCTAGAAAAAACATCTAAGACTTCCTAGCAAGGCAGTAAAACATCTACTGCCAAAAAGCCTATCACTTGGTTAACTGTTCCAGCTATTCTCACCACCTCAAAGAAGGGAAAAAATACAATGAAAAGAGAAGAATAAAAAAAGTCGTGTGTTCTCTGTAGATGACAAACACACATTCAAGTCCAGCCTGAATTTTGAGCAACAGTTGCCACGTTTCAACCTTACCTATTCTGCTGTGGGTGCAACATGAGTTTGGGGAGTGTGCCCTAAGCTTTCTCAATTCCACAAACCACACTGAAGTCAATGTCCATCCCTTCAGTTTGCTCTGTAGATTATCTACTACTTCAATTTCCAAGCGAGAACAAACAAAACAATCTACCTCACCATAAGGGAACCAACAAGCCAACCTCTTTGCACTTAGTTCTTTGTATTTTTCAAACCCTCCCCACGACTACCTCTTAAATTATTTTTCATAAAATATGTATGACTCACCCCCAGGCAAAATTAATCTCTCTTTCTGGAGCCAAAAAAAAAATGGAAAGTCATTTGGCCTATTATTATTATTATAAGTTAATAATATTATGACTGTCTCTGCCAACTAAACTAGAAACTACTTTGAGGCCATGTCATGTGACTAAGCATTGCTCTGGGCTTGGCAGATTGCTTGTGCATGTGGAGGTAAATACGTGTTCCCTGATGGGCCCAGGGTAACAGATCATTAAATAGAACGTGTCCCTTCATTGTCATTGTCCCCATTTATCTACTGTCACCACCATAATATAAAGCTCTTTAAAGCCAAAATTATTCTTTATAACCAGGGACATTTTTGGTACTTTATGAATATTTATATTCAGCCACCAAAACAACCAATTCCCAATCAATCTGGGCCTAATTCATCAATCTGGGAGCCACCCTGACCCTCTAATCCTCCTCCCCACCAGCCACTCCTCTTCTCTGAGCAAGAAGAAATGGTAAGAACCCAGCCTGCCAAGCATGGTGGACCACTAGCAGATTTGATTCAGGTTTCAAGGATCAAAGAGACTGCACCTGATGCTGACAATAATGTTTTTAGATCATCCATGGCTAACAGAGAACTCACTGCAGTAAAACTTGATTTTGAAAAACTGTCACTGAAGTCACTGAAGACAGCTTGTCTGCCAAACCCACTTCTGTAGAAGATTTTATGTCAAGAACTTTTATGGCTCTAGGAAGCAGATCATTTCTCCAGCCCTCTGGAGAAGCAGTGAAATTACACAGTCTGCTTCTGAATTATTGATGTCATAATTTATTGAAAGGTCTTCATTAGGTCATAGGTCACACCCCAGATGCAATGCGATATACCCACCAAAAGGTCTGTGACTAGAGAGTAAAAGCAATATCGAGCCGACTGTTCCTGAGCATATGCTGTATGCAAAGGCCTCAGGGTATCATACCAAAAAGAACTCTAAATCTGATCAGCACGCAGAGCTTCCAACACACTCATCTGACTGTCCCACTCCACCATCTCAAAAATAGGGCAGATATTCCTAACTCTGTTTTACCAATATCAAAAATAAGACTGGCAAATTTAAGTGATCTCTCCACTGTCTCACAGCTAATTTGTAGAGAGACCAGGACTAAGACCAGATACTTGAACTTTTGGTCTATGGTTTCTTTCTTAGATTATGAAGTTCCTAATACAATACTTTATATTCACCATCAGGGAGTAGAGCAAAGAGCAAAACAGACGAGCATTCCTCCCCTCGTAGAGCTGGTATTCTAATGGGGACAGAGAAATTGCAAACCTATAAACAAACATGTTAAGCGTCAATAAGTACTTTAGAAAAAATAACAAAACAGGGTACAGTGGCACGGAGGGGAAAAGGCTGCTGTGTAGGAGTTCTAGCTTCACGTGGTCAGGGAAGGCCTATCTGAGAGGTGACTGAGGTAAGGTGGTAGGGAGAAGGGTGGGGAAGGCCAGCTGATGGCAATAGCTGTGTCCTGGGCAATAAACAGAGGTGGGGGCAGGCACGGCAGAAAATGGCCAGCGTGGCAGGAGTAGACCAGCTGAGGGGAAGTGACGGGAGGTGGCCTTTTCGAAGGAGCCAGAAGCCAGACCACATGGAGCCTTGCAAGTGAGATAGGAAATAGGGCTTTGATTCCAGATAGGAGTGGAAGCCCCTGGAGGGCTCACCCTAGAATGATGCTCGAGTAGGTGGAAGACACAAGGGGGGTCTGCTAAGAGCTTACTGCAATAGTCCGTGCAGATCTATGTCGACATAGAGCACATACAGACAGGTCACACAGAAAACCTTCCCTTTTTATTTTTTCCAACACAACTAGAAGAGCCACCCCCTTCTCTTGCACTTGTAGCCTGATAACTTGTTGCTCTATCTGCTGATTTAGAGGCAAGGTGGCCAGCCTGCAACAATGGCATTGGATGTTTCTGCCATGTGAATGGTCTACTCGTGTCGGCTGTAGCTCACTAGTAAGGATGAGGTTAAGGAGACGACCAGACAGGAAAAAACGTCATTGACTTTGGTTTCCTATTACTTCAGGATGTTTGCCTGCCTTTAAACATTCTGTGATTCTCCAGGCTGTGTCCATCAATTCTCTGATATAACTCTCCGTTTCCATAGGCCAGGATATTTTTTAAGTACCTGGAGGATATTGATCTCCTATACATGATGGCCGCACTTGCAGGCAATGAGATGGAAGGAGGACGTGAGCAGCTCCCCTGCGGACCTGCAAGTAGCGTTGTTTTATTTGGCTTTCACTTAACTGGTGATTAGTAACCAACAGGAAACCTTAGAATCACTTCTATTACAGTAGTGGACACAGAGCAGAGCCAGGACAAGGGTCCTCTAAAGACACTAACTTTAGGTCACTGGAGAGAAATATCATTTAGCTTAGAAAGAGGTGTCTTAGAATAAAACACTGAAACACAGCTAGCATCCATCAGGATTCTTAATGACTGTGTTAATTTTTTCCTTTCTACAGACTGAGCTATGGGAAACCTACCTAGAGGTTAATGAACAAAGTAAATAAGAGCTGACCTTTTCAGAATGCCGGCCTTGGCCCTCTGGTGGCCTCTCAAAGCTACATTTCTCTAACACTCTCCTTCCTACTGGAACGAGTAAGGCCATCGGTCATTTTATCACCAAGAGCTATGGTTTCTAAATAATGCTCTTCGCCAAAGGAAATATATTACCATTCAAACAGAATACCAATTGGAATCGGATTCCGGTCTTCTGCATTTTGTTTTCTGAGGCTGTTTCTTAAGGCACCTGGAAATTAGTCTTGGGAAAGAGAACTAGCATAATGGAAAATAAAAGATTCCATTAACTCTGTGACTCTTGTGGCTAATGAAAGCTATCGCTGGTGCAGCTGAAGGTTAAAAAAAGGAGAGGGAGAACTTCTCACTAAACTGCCTCCTCTCAGCAAATTATTTCATTAGTAAAAAAATGCAAATGAACGTTCCTACCGTAACTTACCGATTCAGTAGAGCCACTCTGGCACCCGACAATTTCACTTCCCTCCATCTCGGATCAAATGAGCGCGCTGTGACTTACACAAACCCTCAGTGATCACATTAGCTTTTCTTTCCAGGGCCGCTCTCCACGTCCCAGGCAAAACAAATGCCACTTTGCCTTTAGGAACCTCACATCAACCTATTTGAATTGCCTCCACTTTGAGTAGCAGATTTGAAACCAACCACCTAAAACCCTTAAAAAAAATTTTTTTTTTAGAAACGCACATAAGAAGTTGAAGACATTGAAATGCCTAAGTAAAACAGCACCAAGAGGCTGGCTGCCCTGGAAATGTGGAAGACAATCACTTGCATCCTTGCCCCCTGGACTTTAAACAGGAGGGACAGTGGCTTCAGTAAGAAACAATGCATTTGCAGAATTCAGAGGCAGGGGATTCAGAGATTCTGCTCTGCTGAACTTCCTGGCAAATGGAATGTATGATGAATCAAAAGCAGTACTGAAATACCCCTCAGGCTTCCACTGCAAAATGTAATGAACAGCTATCAACCTCCTTCAACCAAATCCATAAGTCTCCCAAGCCTTACAAATATTTATAGCACGCTTAAATTACCTTCCTAATAAACCACTTCATGAATTAAAGGGCCCCTACTTCCTTATTCAAATCATTATGTAACCAGCAGGCTTTTTTCGCAAGCATGATCCAGAACAAAATGTTCTCCTTAATCAGAGAGAATGGTTTCAAGGTCTGCCACACCTGGGCTGTGACTTTCATTCTTTTCATCACACAGCCTTTCAGGACACCAAGAGAGGGTTCCATATTAAATGCAACACCCGCATGGTACTCAGATATGGCCCATCCTGCTTGCATTGACTCACCCTCTCTCTGAGGTAGAACTGTAAGAACACACAGAGCCAGGAATGCTCTGGGCTTATAACCGAGGCCCTCAAATGGGAGTTGGCAAACTTTTTCAGAAAAGGACAGAAAGTAAATATTGTATGCTCGGTGGGCCACACAGTCTCTGTTGCAACTACTCAACTCTGCTGATACAGCACAAAAATAGCCACAGACAATGGTAAACAAATGGGTATGGCTGTATCCCAATAAAACTTTATTTATAAGAAAAGGCAGTGGGGCCAGATAATCTCGAAGCCACTGTAATAGCAGGCAAGGGAGGTGTTCTGAGCTTTTTGTCACCTTTCCCAGGACAGAGATTGCAGGCCTTATAGGTGAAACTCCATACGCCATTAGGCTTCAGGTAATACCACCACCATTCCCACCACAACTTTCTTTTTTTGCTTCCTTTGAGAAGGAAAGTGGCCTCAAGCAGGGAATATGCAAATGTTATTCATTCTTCTTTTGTAAAACTAGTTACATTATGGAAAAAGTCGATTTTGGTTGGCAGGATTTGCTTATGAACAATAGTCTCAGTTTATTAGGACAGGGTAGGTACTGGAAGATCAGGCCGCATTGGGGACTTTGTCCTCATCCTCCACATGGACAAGCATTGATTCAAAATGGTAAGTTTGATGGATGCAAAACAACGTGAATGTACTTAATGCCACACTTAAAATAGTTAAAATGATAAATTTTATATATATTTTACCACAATAAAACAATGTTTTTTAAAAAAAAGTTTTCAAGGCAAAATACTGACAGTCATGGGTTGGAGGGGGAAATAGTTAATTTGAAGAACTGGTTATTGAAGGATTCCAAATGGCAGAAACAAGCAATGTTTTCTAAACTTTGAAATAGAACATTAAAGAACCCAAGAAGCTCTGGCCCTCTTACAAGGCCAAAAATCAAGTCCATCATCTACATTTTCTTTATTGAAGACTTTAAGTATTTTAAGCATATCTCTCCTTTGATGCTAGAGTTTAAGTTAGACCACAACACACTGTTTTAAGACAACGGAAACTCTCAATAAAGCTGTCATATAATGACAGAATTTCAGTGCTGAAAGGGACGTTGGAAGATGCACTACCCAGCAGCTCTGAACCTTTCTCTGCTGCGTCAGGAACGATGGATGCAGTTTATGAGCATGATGGATGCTGCAAGATCCACTCCCACGGCTTGCTCACTCCATTTCCTTCTCTGCTGCTCAAGAGATTATTTCAGAAGGTGAACAACAGTGGCATTATTACATGAATAACCTTGAGTCTAGTCTGGTTTTCTTTTCAAGTAAGGCACCCACACACCCACATATATAATAGCATTGATAAGAACTGATGTATACTACAAGGTAACTACAGTTTCTAAAATACCATATAGGGTTGATATAAATTAGATTCTGTACTTTTAATTCATACCACGTAGTGAAGGGACCTTAATAATACCCCTACACTCCACATAGCTTTTGTAAACTGAGTCAGAAAATGGAACTGGCCACATGACTACTAGTTTTATAAATCGAAGTAAATAATAGAAAAGCAAAATCAAACAGTTCAACCTCTCTGTGCATGTATTAATTCAAGCTACCTTAGACCACAGGCTGGCTTAGAAACCTTAGCCTAACTAGGCAAGGTGAACATAACACAATATACATACATAAAATTCTCTGAAATAAAGATTTTCACTGTTATGAACAAGAAGCATTTATTCAGTATCCAAACGTGCAATATGCAAGTCTATGCCCCTGATGCTGTTAGATCTCTAACCCACCAAAATCTAGAAAAATGGAGGAATTCTCATATTCTTGGAAAACCAAGATAACCAAACTAAGTAGAGACTATAATCACCATGTCTTCTTTTTGCTTTTAAGACAATATTAACCCAAACTCAGTTATCTCCCTAGAATAGCATTTCCCCAGGTATGTTCATAGGTGTTAGTGAATAAAAAGGTGCTATCACCAGCTAAGTTTGAGAAATCCAGGAATGAAACTGAACTAAGCATCAGTTTCTCTATTGCGTGATTGATCAGAGGCTATAAATATGTGTTCTTTGTGCAGCTCCAGAAGGATACAGCAGTGTTTCCCAAACTTACTAACCACAGCACTCTTTTCAGTAGTGTATCTTATGGGACTGGTATTCCATGGAACCCACTTTGAGAAACGTCACAGCAAAAATACATCTAAGATAGGACTCTGATTTCCCTGTATATGGAATTATTTCAGTCTGGGACTCTGGATTTTAGTATCATATTTTTCTAATTTCCTAAAATGAGGCAGTCTAAATAAGATTATTAGGACCCACTCGACTTACTACAACAAGTGTATAAGTAGTCACTAGCCACATGTGGCTACATTAAAATGATTAAAATTAAATAAAATTTAAAATTCAGGTCCTCAATCATGCTAACCACATATCCAGTGCTCAATAGCCACAGGTGGCTATTGGCCACTATACTGCACAGCATACCGATAGATCGTTTCCATCATTGCAAGAGGTTCTATTGGACAGCAGTACACTAGATAAAAGGTCTCTGTGTTCAAGAATGTGTCTGTTTTCTACTCTATCTTCAGCTGCATCCAGCACAATTCTTTGAATGCAGAATTTTTTAAATAAATAGCTGTTAAACAGTAACAGGAAAAAAGAACATTATCACGAATAAGACTTGCCCTTATTTGCAGTTTCCTGGAATTGTTCTAACACATCCCCTTCCTTCCCCTCCCAACTCCTGTCCTCAAATTCTCTGGTGACCAACCATGCAACACCCCCTAAGCATGAATTCAGCACTGTCTCCAGAAGGTCAATAATTAATGCACAATAAGTATGTATTCTTGACATTCATCAAATTCTATCCAAAAGGCACACAAACATGGATTCACTGATAGTGGGTGCAACTCAGAGGGCCTATATTCTAGAACATTTCGAAATAAGTCAGCATGCAAAAACCAATGTGCATATTTTATACAGCTTCCTACCCACATATTTCCGCAATTCTAAAGTAACGTATAATGTTCCTTCTTGGTTTGTCTTCCTAATTGGGTGATTTGGCAGGTGTAGAGTGAGTAGCCAGCCCATTGCTTCTAAAAACAGAGGGGTCAAGTGTAACACCAGGTTGGTTATGAGCATTATGACTTCAGTTCTCATCAGCAGAGCAGAAGTGAAATATCTTACACCTTTTTTTTAATGCGCCAAACCTCCCCCTAAATTGACTCACAGTCTTTTACCATCACCCCCAAAAATCATCATTTTCCACAGTCCCTGGCTCATCACTGAGTATGTTAATCAGTACAATAAAAATGTAAATGTTTGTTCCACTTAATACTCCTAAAGAATGAAGTGGACACTTTCACAATCACCTTTCCCCCCTAACATAAAAGCTGTATAAATCCATGATTAATTACTTCTCAGGCACCTGATAATCTCCCTCGCTCTCTCTCCAATTAACAAAACCAAAATCAGCAGGTTTTCCCTTCTTTCCAAAAAGGCCAATTGTGTTAACTCATACATCTGTCCCTCTCCTGAAAGTGCCTGCCTATCTCTACCTTTGCATCTTTAACTGTTCTGCTTAATAAATGTTTTTATTGTAAACCTCAACTCCTATTAAGAAATACGCAGACTAAATATAAGTTGTTAAATATATCTCTTTTGCTCTAATATTTAGATTTCAAAAAATCTATTTCAAGCCTCTCTAAAAGCATTTCTTTTAAATAATGTGAGGCTGTGTCTCCTTGCATTACTTAACTTCCTTTGTGCACATCAATAACATGACTCCAAGAAGGAGGTCAACGGGACACTGGAGACTGAGAGAAGACAAAGTCGGTGTCACTGCGGTAGGGTTCAACATCCCACTAGTCTCCACCAGGCCCCACACAGGAAGCTACATGACAGTTACAGCGCCCATGTGAGGGGGGACCAAGGGTCTTGGCAAAGGAGTTCGAGCACCCAAATCCACCTGGAGTCCTAACCAGACAAGGAAGTCATTCAGTTGTTTTAGTGAAAAGCTATTAATGAGGTGGGTTTTGCCATTTTGTGAAAAATGAAAAGAATGCATCTTTGCTGCCTGACTCTAGAGAAAAAAGTAAATTCAAAAGCCCCCATTAATTTATTTACACGATGGGGAGTTTAGGACACCTGGCTGCAGACAAGTGCAACATATGCAAATAGATGAGTCCCAGCTGAAGGACTAAACCTCCTCCCCACTAGTAAGCTTCATTTGTAATCAACCAGCCAGCTGTTGAGATCGGAAGCCCCTTGGAAGGTACAAACAGATCGAGTATGCTGAGAGGAATCAATCAATCAATGTGTCAAAACATGTAACCTTGAACGGACTAAGACACCCGCTCTTTTTTCAGGCATCTGGTAAGATGACTGCATTCTGTAGAAAATATAAAAATAAGTCTAAAAATAATACAGAAATAAATTAAAAGCCCATATCCCAAATATTTGTGCTAGTGAGCAGGGGTATATAAGCTCCGAGTTACTCCCTGAATATTTTGAGATGTTAGAAACATTTAAGTAAATCTGCTCTACTAAATGAATATCTTTGATTTGTTAATTCCTAAGAGCTGTTGAAATACTGAGGCTGACTTTGCTCCTTGCTTTTGTTATCAGCCTTAAAATGTTTGAGAGAAACAGATACTTTAAAATTGTTATTACAGTTTAAAACATTAAAGAATTCTGATTAAATTTGTAAATGGTGCTGACAGACTTAAGAACTTTAATTTGATAAATTTAGAAGCTAAGTGATATCAATCAATGAATAATTGAAACCATTTTTTAACATGAAAATTACTAGTTTATAAATAAAACATTATCTACAAGTTGAGCTTACCATTTAAGAAATACTAGGTTTTAAAATTCACAGTTTTAATAGGCCAGGCACGGTGGCTCACGCCTGTAATCCTAGCACTATAGGAGACCAAGGTGGAAAGATAGCTTGAGCTCAGGAGTTCAAGACTAGCCTGAGCAAGAGCGAGACCCCGTCTCTACTAAAAATAGAAAACTTAGCCATGCGTGGTGGTATGGCTGTAGTCCCAGCTATTCGGGAGGCTGAGGCAGGAGGATCCCTTGAGCCCAGGAGTTTGAGGTTGCTGTGAGCTATGATGACGCCACTGCACTCTAGCTGGGGTAACTGAGCAAGACTCTGTCTCAAAAAAGAAATAAAATCAAATTTACAATTTTAGTAAACTGATAATTAAAAAAGAACTAACTATAAGTGTTTCTTTCCAAACATAAAAGCCCTACTCAGTTATTACAAATGCACTAAGAATTCACCTAACCTTTTATGCTATTATTTTAAATCTTTTATGGCTTTAAAAAATAATAATAACAATAATGACACAGTTAAAAGATAGCAAGACAAGTCCCCTGGAAAATTAAATGAGCCCATTTAGAAGATACACGCTGGAGTTTTTTTTTTTCATCTAAAGCATTTGGCATGGAAAATCACCTAGGAAAGGAAAAGGGTTATTGGGATGGAAAGGTTTTCACCACTGGGACCACTGCTGACTAAACAGGGTCCGAACAGAAGCAAGCAAGTCACTGGCCCCACTTCCCAAGCATATAAGTACAGGGAGGCAAAGTGAATACATGGAGCAGACCAGGTGAGACCATGGCAACAGGGGCTTGCATCCCCCATTTCCTATGCCATGTGGAATCAGGCCCACTACTGTTAGCTTATCTAAATCTTCCAGAAGATTTGAACAGTGATGTTTATGTATATCCAGATTTTCAGGTGAAAGCATTTGATTTTTAAATCATGGCAACTAACGGTTGAAAACATTTGCACAAGCGAAACAAAACACATACATGGGCCACAAATGACCCATCCAAAGCCGATTTGTGGTTTCTGATCTACAAGACAAAGTCAAACTTCACAGCACGAGACCCTCATAGCCTGGATCCTGCCTATCAACTCCACCCCACCCACACACTATGTCAAACATCCTGCAACTCCTGAAGATGATTCCATTCCCAAACTCTAGGCTTTTGCTCATACTGTACCTTCTACACAAAATGCCCTGCAAGATCACTTCTTTCATGGACTGTGCCCTCCTGCCCTCAGGTAAATTCAACCACTCCCTCCTTTGCCCCTTAGACAGATTTCTATCACAACCTTTATAATGCTTTACAATGTAAAAGAGTCTGACATGTCAACTATGCTTCCTCAGCACTTGGCAGAGGAAAAGACCAAACTAAAACACAGATGACCTCAACAGGACTCCTTCACTGCAAATATCAGAAACCAATTTGAACCTGCTTGAGCAAATATAGGGGTGACTTACCGAAAGGGCTCAAGGTATCTGACAGAAACCAAGAGAGGTAGGCAGGCCTTAAGAAGGGCTGGAGCAAAGACTGGAAATCCAACCAACAGAAAGGATATTTTCTCTCTCTCTGATTCTAACATGTTTTTCCAGAAATGAATATAGTCATTTTAGTTCCCAAAATGGCATTTTCTAGAGTTCCAGGCACATACCCACCCTGACTGGCTGTCTTACCAATTCAAATTTCTAAGAGAGGATCTGATTGTCTTTTTCTGCTCAATCATATCACCAGGGGAATAAACATTGTTACCAAGGGTCCATGGGGGTCAGTTCACAGAGAAGATGAAATGGCTTCAGAATGCGCCTCCAAAACTGTTTGCTGAGTAAATGGCAATCACTATCCTGGGCTGAGGGAAACAAAGTACAGCACAGGCAAGGCAGGTCTATCCAACAAACCAGGCTGCACAGGAAGCCTGGAACAAATGGACTTCTTATTGGAGGATAATGGCACCAATAGTGCAGATTGCAACACATGGAGTTATTGTCAAGGTAATGAATTTTAGCTATTATAACCATCCTCTACTTTATTCCAAAGAGAAGTCCAACTTCCTGTGCCTCCCAGAGAAGCAGAATAATGACTATGAGTTCTGAAGAGCCAAACATCATCAGTGGGAACTCAAGAGATTCAAATGTAAAGACTTGTGAAAGCAGAACACAGAAAAGGTGAAACATAGAGATGTTAAAAAGATTAGTGGATGCCAGTGGTTTGGGGAGAAAAAGTGAGGGATAAATAAGTGAAGTACAGAGAGTTTTTAGGATGGTAAAACTATTCTGTATGAGACTAAAATGGTGGGTATATGACATGCATTTGTCAAAACCCACAGAACCATACAACACAAAGAGTGAAACTTGATGCAGCAATCCCATTACTGGGCATCTACCCAAAGGAAAAAAAGACATTCTATAAAAAATACACCTCCACTTGAATGTTTATAGCAGCACAATTCACAATTGCAAAGAGGTGGAATCCAAGTGCCCATCAATACATAAGTAGACTAATAAATTGTGGTATATGTATACCATGGAGTACTACTAAGCCATAAAAAACAGTGAACTAATACCTCTTGTATTAACCTGGATGGAAATGGAGACCATTCTTCTAAGTGAAGTATCACAAGAATAGAAAAACAAATACCACATGCACTCACCATTACATTGGAACTAATCAATCAACACTTATGTGCACATATGGAAATAACAACTATTGGAAATCAAACAGGTGGCGGGGAAGGGATGGGTAAATTCACACCTAACAGGCACAATGCACACTATCTAGGGGATGGGCACACTTATAACCTTGCCAAAAGCAATTTATGTAATCAAAACATTTGTACCCCCATAATATTCTGAAATTAAAAAAAAAGAAAAGAATTTAGAAGATCCCAGGAAAGAATCCAGATTGTTGGCCAGGCGTGGTGGCTCATGCCTGTAATCCTAGCACTCTGGGAGGCTGAACTAGGAGGATCATCTGAGGCCAGGAGTTCAAGATCAGCCTGAGTAAGAACAAGACCCCGTCTCTACAAAAAATACAAAAATTAGCCTGGTGTGGTGGTGCACACCTGTAGTCCCAGCTACTTGGGAGGCTGAGGTAGAAGGATCACTCAAGCCCAGCAGTTTGAGGTTGCAGTGAGCTATGATGATGCCACTGCTCTCTAGGCCAGGAGACAAAGCAAGATCCTTTCTCAAAAAAAAAAATATCCAGACTGTGAAAACAGACTCTAACTGTATCACAGATGTATGAAACAACCTTACTGAAGGGATTGGGGGAAAGGGAACTAACCTAAGCAACTCCGGAAATGTGTGAAATCTGTAAGACTAAACGCAAAAGGAACTGCTCTAGTTGATAAAGTTGCTTCCCATGGAGGTATAGGTTAACGACTCTGATACTGCTCTACTGTGTATTGGAACTAAGCAATTAAATAGATGGATGGTAGATGGTAGAAGCCAAGTTTCTCACTGATGGAGTGAGGGTTTACAGATAAAAGGAGAAGGCTAAACAGATCCATGTGGTAATGGGTTAGGGTTGGGAACATCAATATGTCAAACATGAGGCAAACTCATCATAAACTTAATATAGATTTAGATGGTTACACATAGAAGTATTTACAAATATGCGTATATATACAGATTAGTATACACACACATTTTTTTCCTGTCAGCTGAGAGAACCCCCAACATATGATACCCATGTGGCAACAAGTACACCTAATGCACAGATCTTGGTTTCTAACACCATTCTCCAATAAAAGGAACCAGGGTTTCTTTGTAGAAATGGCTGATTCTAAGACTGGGGCAGGAAATATACAAGATGAGCCTGGAGCATCTCACAGTGCCAGAAAATAAGGAAGTACTCAAACAAACCCACAACGATGGGAGTATGTCAAAGCGATGCAAGAGCCAACTGAAAAAGCTTTCACTGGCCAAGAAAAATGGAGAGATCTGAGCAGCAAAATAAAGTAATACTGGACTATAACCAAAGAAAAAATAAATATCCATGATTCCACACTCACATGAATAAATGATTAAATAACTTCACAAATGGAGAGGAGACAAATCTCCCACACAGAAGAATTCCCAATAAATTACGTAAGGAAGAGGAGCATAAATCACCACTCCTCAAGGATGGGTTGAACAGGGGAGGCTGGGGAGGGGAAAGGGTAACTGTACAGTGGAAAAGCCTGAAGTATACTACTTCTAGCCAAGTGATGCAGGTCAACAGCATCAGTTATAAATCACGTAGATAGTATGTACCCTTGATATGATGTGATGAAAATGACACTATCTCTGTGATCTTCCTCTCAAAATCCGTAAGTTCAGTCTAATCATGAGAAAAACATCAGACAAGTTCCAATAAGGAGCACCCGACAGTATAACTGACTAGTAAGCCTCAAAACTGTCAAGGTCGTCAAAGTAAGGAAAGTCTGAGAAACTGGCATCACAGCCAAGAGGAGCCTAAGGAGACACGACAACTAAATGTCATATGGTACCTCGGATGGGATCCTAGGACAGAAAGGGACATTGGGTAAAAACTAAAGAAATCTGAGTAAACACTTTACTTAATAATGAGGTGTCAATATTGGTTCATTCATTGTAACAAATGTACTACATTAATGCAAAATGTTAATAATAGGTAAACATGCGGGATTGGGGGAAGTATATGAAAACTATATCTACTTGATTTTTCTGTAAGTCTGAAAATGTTCTAAAGAAATAATAAAGCCTATTAATTTTAAAAAGTGGAAGGAAAGAGAAGAAGGGCAGGACAAGGATTTCGGGCTGTCGGTTTTCAGAGAGGGCTACAGTGCTCGGGCTCCCCAGCTGGCTTCTCACGTAGCCCTGTCTGGCTGGGGTGGAACTCGTCACCTCTGCACTGCACACAAACCTGGGCAAACCCCCCTTAATTCTAAGATGTAGCCGCCGGCACTCAGGAACAAGAATCTTCTAGAACACAAAACACAAGCTATTTTTAAGCGATACCAGGAATTTCCAGAAACATTTCAAGCAATTGATGTGAGGGTTTCACAAGGTATAAAAATCACTTGGGTCTTTAAAGGAGCAACTGGAAGATGAAAGAGAACCCTCGTCTGAACACTTCACAAGGAAAGAACAAGGGGCAAGGTCCAGGACCATAAAGGACTAGAAAGCATTCTTCATTTATCTCAGCTGGTCTCCTAGGGTAACCACTTTGCTTTTATTGGAGAGTCTCTGCAGGCAAGCAGCCAAATCCTACAAAAAGCTGAGCCATCCAGACCGGAGGAGGAAAGGGTTCAGGCAGGCTAAACTGCCAATTTGGTTAATTAACATTGTCCCTGGTTAATATCTTGCTGTTGTCCGTGGCTCTCTCTCCAAAAATCCAGTTTCTACCCAAACACCAGTGTGCGGCTTGACACTAATCAGAGTCCCAATGTCACTTTGAAAGGGAGTAAACAAATAAATACAATCATTAAAATGAGAAGCGACCAGGGAATTATGAGGAGGAAATAAATGCATCAGGCCAACCAAAAATCCACTTGTTTTTCTTCTTACATTTCGAAAAGCTGAAAATATTCTCAAACACACAAATTTGTGTTATTTTTAACACTTTTTTTCAGAATCTTGAAACTGTGCAATATAAGTATTCTGTATGACTTTGACTCTGGGGTTGAAAAAGAAATGCTGCACAAGTGGGCGGTCCACGGCCATCCACAGTGGGGACAGTCCATTCTGTGAGCTCAGTAACAGATCCAGAGAGGAGATTCAAGACTTCCTGGAAGACAAAAAAGCCAAGTTCTAGACTTTATCCCTCTCTCAGGTAAAATCCTGGATAAAACAATTCCTACCATAAGGCTGAAAACACAAGACCAACTTGGAACAAAAACAAGTACTAAAAACAGCATAATTTGGTCCATTCCTAAAAGTATCTTAACCAGAGTGAAGATGTGCAAAATACTTCAGTGATTTTACTTGAACATATTGAATGCAGTTAGAAGAGGGATTGATGAACTTTTTCTTTAAAGCCCAGAGTCATTTTAGGCATCGCAGGCCATACGGTATTTGTCACAACTATCCAACTCTGCTGTTGTAGCACCAAGGCAGCTACAGACAATACATAAATGGATAACTGTGGCTGTATTCCAATAAAACTTTATTTATAAAAAGAAGCAGCAGGCTAGATTTCACCCACAGGATGTACTTTGCCAATCCCTGAATTAGATAATTTCTTCTTTTCGTTTTAGCTAAAATAGTAGCCATCCATTCAAATTTGAGTAACAGAGAAAAACCTCATTTATTCGTAAGCCAGGAAGAAAGTCAAAATGAATAGCAGTCTCCTTTATACGTTCCTTAAAAAAACTCAGTTGAAAGTAACATAATTGTGAACAGTACCTGGATGTAACAAAACAAAATCCAGTCAAAGAGACCTCTTGGGGACCTATTTTCTCTAAGAAGAAGTACTTGGGAGAAGCGCACACCATATGGAACAGACTGGAACTTCTCAAAGGCCCAAAAAGCTTGTTTTCTCTGTCACTCTCTTCCTAACACACTCCCCTGTCTGGGAGCTTTTAATTGGCTCCTAGATTGTCCAGAACAAGTTCAACTTTCATAACATGGCACACAAGACCCCCAAGACCCTGAACAACAAGTCCCAATCTCATATCCTGCCATCCTCCACGTCCATTCACATTCCCTAAACTACGTTCTGACAACATACGGGGACTCACTGTACTTCAAACACATCATCTGCCCACAAACTTCCAGTCTCCAGGACCTTACCAGAGTGACCATATAATTTATGGTTCAAAGCAGAACACTTTGAGAGTGAGAAGAGTGCTCTTAATAATTACGCTGGGGCAAGAAGCATAGCCCAAGGCAAACCATAATGTAGAGTTGTTTAGCTTTATTCATGATGACTTCTCTGTTGCGAAGGCCACTGCAAACCCACTCTGGTGAACTCCTACTCATCTGTCAAAGCCCAGGTCAAATATCCCCTCCTTTCCCGTGCTTTTGCCGATATCTTTCTGACAGAAGTAATCAGTCCCTCATCTTTATATCCACTGTAGCCTTTATCACATGTTATTTCATTTCTAGCTCTAATTCACATGTACATTTCCTTTGAGGAGAGGGATACTTCCTTTGTGTACTTGGCTTTGCACTGGAGTTGGCTTATAGTTTGTGCTCGACAAGTGTTTATTTTCTTATAATAACCTAAACTACTTATTTGCCCTCGAAATCACTCTTTGCATAGCATAAACCAGTGGTTCTCAACTATGAGTGATTCTGCCCCCAAGAGGATAGGAGGCATTTCTGGTTGCCACAATTAGGAGAGATGCCATTAGCATCTAATGGGTAGAGGTCAAGGATGCTGCTAAGCATTCTACAATACACAGGACAGTTCCCCTATAACAAAGCATTATCTAGTCCAAAATGCCAATAATGCTGTGGTTGAAAAGCCCTGGAATAAACTTAAAACTTCAGCTCACTTCCTCACGAAATTACTACAAATTCTTGAGTATGGAGATAGAAAATCATGAAGATGTCCAGCACATGTGCCATAACATATTCAGAAAGCCAACACAATTGAGGAGTTAGTGTAATATAAGAGGAGTGAAAATGTCACAGGCTAACTGTAGATTCCTGAACTGGTCTGAAAAGCGTGCAGATACACAACGCTACACAGAGTGCTTTGAATGTTATTGTCATGCAGAGATTCTTCATTCGACATATGAATGATACAGAACATATGCAGAAAAACTAACGCAAGTGGAATATCCTCAACCATGCACGAAATCAAAGGTGAAGTAAAAGCTACAAACCCTGGACCCTTCCCGAGTCACCGACATTTGGAATCTAAAGTAGATTAAAATTGTATTCGTTACAATAGTTGAATGTGAAATTTTTTTTGACTACCACGAGAACCAAATGGCACCATTTTATATATAAAAGAAACTTCAGAATATTTAGAGGATATTTCCAACTACATCATCTTATTAAATTAATTTCTAAAGAAAAACTTGGCCATCAATTATTAACTGTTTCCATTAGAATAAATCTTTCAAGCTTCCTCAGTAACAGAAATCTGCACTCTTCAACCCTTGGTAAATTTTCCAGATAACTGAGTCTAAATCATACCACATACTTCTTTGCCTTTATAAACAGAAGAACCTATACCAAATTTACCTTTCCTGGAGGCCCAGAGTCATCTTAACTATTTTTAAAATTGTGCTATACTGATAGAACTTCACAGCCTGGTGGAAAGGAGAGGGTTTCCCCTTCACTAAATGGCCCCAAATGGTCATCATTTTGGAGATGCTGTTTTCTCCTGTTAGGAATTTCAGGGTCACCCAGTAAGCCACAACTGTCATTCCTTGTTGCAATCAGTGTACCTACCTCTGGACTTCTAATTCGGCTCTTGCAGAAATCTAGTACGATTAACCAGAAATACCTTATCTAAAACATGGGTAAACAGGCTGAGAGAATGAGTGATTGTGGAGTTCCTGCACCAGGCAAAGAGCTTTGTAGCCTGTGAATTCTCATATGCATGTATCTTAATGCCATGGAGTTCTTCTCCACCCTTATCTGCTAACAGGGAGGTTGTCCTACAGGTAAGGAGTAAAAAAAGGCCCAAAAAGGATAGGTTGCGTGGACAGAATGAGGAATAAGAAGCAAGAGAAAATTAAATGTGAGCCAAATCAGTAAAAATAAGGGCATTAGTCTCTCAAGGGTTGAGTTCAGGTTAGTTACATCTACAACAATTGCCTTCCACTCCTAGAGCACAAATACCTTTAAGAAAAATAACTGAGATTTGCAGATGTTATTTAAAACTCTATGGAAAATGAGCACTTAGGTCCTTGCAAAACTTTAATTCAGAGGTATTGATTTTTTTAAAAACAGGTAACAAATAACCAAAACATCCTGTCCATTTGGCATCTATCTTAACCTGCCTGGAAGAAAAACCACTAATTGAGAGTTTCAGGAATGACTCATACATCAAGGTGACTTTTAAAAGTGTATCTGCATGCTCCCAGACAATAAGTATTGTGTGTGCTACCACCCAATGTCCCCCTTGATCCAGAGGACACAGCCCGAGCAACTACCTCAGACTTGCACAGCCAAGAATGCCCAGAATGCACATTTACACCCTTTTAGCCTCATCTGGACCAGAAGTTTAACTTGAAGCTACCAAAAGGTGTTGACAGAAGAAGGTAGAAACATAAAAATCACTACCCAAAGTCAATCTATTATCAAGTCTGTGTTTATTAAATATCGATAGCATTTGATAAAAGAGCAGAGTTGCACAATAGCATCACAGAGACATCCAACCCTGAACTATCTCATTCCCAAGCCTGCATATCCTTCACATGCAGCTAGAATTACAAAGAAATTGTTTAGATGGTAGGTCATACATCACTGTGTTAGGCATTGAAAAGGCATCTGATAATACTCAACATCATTCTTGGAAGAAAAAAAAAAGAGATAAATACTTTTTGAACATCATAAAATGTGTCTTGACATGAAAGTCA
>NW_012148075.1:835127-835999 GCF_000956105.1 Propithecus coquereli
AAGTACCAAAGATATCTCACATAGTTTCTTCTACTGAATCTGAAGTGGAGAGGGTTTTTCTAACTGTAACATAAAGAGTCTGACAAATGCAATTACACAGAAATTGAAAGTTATGCATGATTAAAAAAAAAACAAAAGCAAAGCCAGAAACAAACAACAAAATGTGAAAAATATCCACAACTCCTATCACAGATACAGGACTAATTTTCCTCATATACAAAGCTCCTGCTAAGATAAGACTGACAACCTAACAAAAACATGGTCAAGGGATATCAAGATAGTTCACAGATAAGGAAGTATAAATATAAATGGCCCTTCTATGTATGAAGACAGGTTCAACTTTATTCATAAGATAAATGCAAATTAAAAATGACCTAAGAAATCATTTTTACCTCTTAGATTGTCAACAATTCCCAAAAACTTGACAACACACCCTGTTGATACACACTTCCTATTTTGCTGATGCAAGTATGCAACCTTTATGAGGGGCAATTAGGCAACATACATCAGAATAAAAAATGCATATACCCTGTGCTCAGCTATTTCCATTCTCAACATTTACCCCACAGAAACAGGTACACATGCAGGTACTGCAATGTATACCGTTCGTTATAGCAAAGACTGGAACAACCTACACGGGCAGCAACAGGGGAATGATGAACAATTACAGTAAATCCATACAATGTACTACTGTGTAGCCATAACAAAAGAATGAGGAAGCCTTTTATCTACTGCTATGGAATTATCTTAAAAAATAATGAGTGAAAAACAAATTGCTATTGGGTAGAATAAAAAGATGGGAAAAAGTACTCACACATCTGACTATCTTTGGAGGGTGACACTGTGAGACAGAGGCAAGAGGGCAACAGTTC
>NW_012148075.1:837317-840640 GCF_000956105.1 Propithecus coquereli
TGCAAAGTTTTAAAGTGCATATAATAAAAATAAGTCAGTCTACTATATTCTCACCTATCATTTTTTTCTACCTGAATTAAAGGAATTGCTCTCAATATCAGAAAGAGGCTATTTAACATCATTTTAAGGATATTTTCATCGTTGTCATCATCATCTTGTTCTTTCTGGTGTCAACAAAAAGTAGAGAATCAAATTTTAACAGCTTTCATGAAAACAATGACATATAGGAATTTTTAAGAGTCATAACATATTAAGATTTCTTATATGGATAAACAAAAAATATTCTTATTATAGAAAATAAGAGTCTTATTTCACATTAATTAAATAAAATTAAACTCTAACTTTTTAGGATGTTGGAAATATTCTTATTTGTAGTGATAGTTTCACAAACCATATACGTGTGTTAAAACCCATCAAACTATACACTTGAAAAAACTGAATCTTGTATACTGCAATAAACCAAATTTTTTTTAAAAATAAACTTTTCTAAAGCCAAATATCATTTCTTCCTAACAAACACGATACACGAGAAAAAGTATTCGATTCCAAGCAACTCAAAACGGGTTAAAGATTACCGTGAGTAAGGCAAATGAGAAGTTACTCCAGTTTTACCTACGGAAAAACGAAGGCCAGCTCAGTGAAATGAACTGTCTAACTTCTACACTATTGTTTTCAGGCCATCCCAGAGTGAGCAGACTCACAGGCAGGAGCTGCTGCCATCATTTGGCTCAAGAATGAGGGCTTTGATAAGTTCCCTTTAGCTGCAGAATGAGGAGGCTAGACTCATTTGCTCAGATCCACTTCAACTTTATAACATTCTGATTTGGTATTCTAGAGATTTGAAATATACTTTAAATGCCCTTTAAGAAAAAAACAAGAACAAATAATTTCATCAGGGAATTGATAAACACTAGAAGAAAATTCTAGAACAATCCAATTTACAGAAGGGGAACAATCATGCAGTGTTCGATCAGATTACAAAAGATTTCCAACTTTACAAAAAGCATTCGCATTGAGAGATTCTCCAGGACATTTAGATGTTGGTTTACAGAACATCGATTTTAACAGGAAAGAAGACAAAAACTGTTAAGTGCCATAGTCAAGAATAAAATCATTCTAAAGAAACTAAACATCTCTGATATTATGAAGGAAATAAATGTACATCTGAATCAACTCACCTACAAACTTTTAGAACAATCCTACTGTATAACAAAAGTATGAGTAGGCTAATAAAACCATCTCAGTTTTTTAAAAATCTGGCATACATAAAGTGCTTTGATAAGAGGTATTACAAAAAATCGTAGTTTAAAAAAAAGGAAGCAAAAACTTAGGGGAAGAGGTAAGAATACGAGAAAAAGGCCAAAATTCAAAACCCAAATTCCATAGTCAAAGAACATCAGAAAATTCATACTTACAGAAAAAAAGGCTAACTATATGACTATCTTTCTATTCATATTCTTTAAGGCAACATTTCCCAAATGCTCTTCTGTACAGTTTGGGGGCGGGGAACAGGTGTTTCTGGTTAAAATAAGTGCAATTGCTGCTTACAAAATCACCCTGGTATGAGTTAGGATTGTATTCAGCTGCATGGAGTGGAAACTCAGTTACAATGGTTTAACCAGGCAGGGCTTTATTTTTCTACTAGAACAATCAGTCCAAAGATGGAGACTCCAAGGCTTGTAGTTTCATGAAGCCATCAAGAACACCTTTATTCTTTCTGATTTGCAACTTTTAGCATGTGGCTTCTGTTTTCCTGGTGCAAGATGGCTACAGCCCTTTCAGGAAGGAAAGTAGAAAGGACAAAAACAAAGGTGTGTGCCAGCCTCATAGATCCTGTTTGTCAAGAAACCAATAGCTTTCCTGGAAGCCCCTACCCTTCAAGGACTTCTACTTATATTTCACTGGCTGATACTGGGTCATCTCTAGCAGCAAGGGAGTCTGGGGGGGTGAGAATTTTTAGCCAGCTACACTGCCACCCAGGGCAAAACCAGAATTCCATTAAAAGATAATGGAGAGATTTGGCTAGCAATAAAAAAGGTCCATCTCATTTATCTTAGAAATTCAAAATGTATATTTGATGTTAAGGGCTCTAAGAAACTGTGCAATAAATAAACTATTTAACTTAAAAAAAAAACAGTACTTCTCAAACTTACTTGGACACAAAATTCTTCATTTCCTTTGAATAGCCTGTTGAAACAGCATTCAGTGCAACACATCTTGGGAAATGCTACTTTGGGAACTAAAAGGAGAAAAGTATCTATTCTTCTGAAGAGTTTGATTTCGTACTTAGAAAGGTAAAGGAAATACACTGCATTTAAGCAAAGGGTCCTGGAAATAAAATTACTAAGGGGCTAATAAAATTCTACAACCAGGATCTGATGTGTTTTCACTTTTTATGTGAAGGTACAATTCTAGTGAGAAAAATCTTTTCTCTTTCCCCTTTATACCTTTAAAGGTTGGGCCCCACCTCATCCCCTCTTCATGATCCCTTCTTAACTCCAGCCCTGCCATTTCTCTATGTTCTAACATAAAGAAAGTTCTAACATTTCAATCTGGTCTTTACAACTGTACAGCCCCGGGTTTCTCCAAGGTTTCATTCATCCTTTGGTTCAGCTTCTCATGCTTTAATTATTTTTCCTTCTTCTCCCACTTTCTTATAATACTACTGAACAAATTGGGGCTTAGCATTTATTTACTGAGTCAGTCCTTTCTGTATATTTTGTATTCAGTCTACATAAAATGACCAACTTTTAATACCTCATGTGGGCTGCTATTAATTAAATACTGTAACAGATACCAGTATTACTTCCAAGAGGAAGTGTTCATATTTGCAGGAAAAATAAGGGAAAAAACAAAACATAATTTTTCATTCTGAGTCTAAAGCTTTCAAAAGAAAGCCATTCATCATATCCAGTTCCATTAAAATATTCACTTCTTTTAATCCACTTTGATGATTAAAAAAAAAAGTAAATTTCATTTTTCACATTTCCAAACACAATCCATTTCCATGCCAAGGTATCTCCTCACCAAAAAAACCTAGTGGTTTTGCTGTTTTAGAAGGGAAGTCAGAAAATGCCACCTTTTACTTCCTGAAGAAAAAGAAATTAAATAGATCAAATACATAAAACTTTCATGAAAAAGGCAACACTTCATTTAAGCCATTAAAGAAAAAGGTGTTTAAGGGATTTAAATATAGAACAGGTAGTTATTAGTAAACAGACATATTTAAAATTGGCTGGGTGCAGTGGCTCACGCCTGTAATCCTAGCACTCTGGGAGGCCGAGGCAGGCGGATCGTTTGAGCTCAGGAGTTTGAGACCAGCC
>NW_012148075.1:840690-842623 GCF_000956105.1 Propithecus coquereli
TCCTTGGGTGATGGTCAGGGGTCCCCTTGCTGGTCTCTGCGTTCCCTCTCTCCCCATTAAGAATGTACCTATTCTCTCCCTCCAGATTCTCCTCTGTTCAAGGAGATTATCTTGGCCTAGATCTGATAAGGTCTCTCCTCGATGCACCAGTGGATGTTCACTGCCTACAGAAGTCCACACTCAGATCCAAGCTACCTTTGCTGCTCTATTTCCCTACAGTGTTCTGTGCTTATTTTTTAACTTTCCAACCATACTAGAAGCTTCTTAAAAGACAATTATTGTCTAATCCATCTTTAATTCTCAAAAACACTTAGTATGGTGTCTTGCACATAGTAGGTGCTCAAGAAATGTTCTCTGAACAAACACACAATAAATTGTGATATAATTTACAGAATTTAAACATCTGATTATATTATACTAAAAAACAAAAGTGAAAATGGAAAGTATTATCTCCTTATTCAAGGAACATGAGGAAAAGAAGTTTAAGAAACCCGAATACTGTTATTTACCAGTGATAAAAGTTTATGCTAAAATAACCCACTTCACTAAAGTTTCCAGCTCCAAACACGTTCTCACTCCCACCTCCACCCCCATCTCCCAGTCTTCCCACTTAGCTTAGGTACTTTCCTTCCCTCCAAGATGACACTGCTTCAAATTCAATGTTCTAAGTGATTTTACTTCCTTCATTTGAAATGGGATACAAATGAGGCTGGGCACAGTAGTTCACACCTGTAATCCTAGTATTCTAAGAGGCTGAGGCAGGAGGATAGCTTGAGGCCAGGAGTTTGAGACCAGCCTGATCAAGAGCAAGAAAGACCCTATCTCTACTAAAAATAGCCAGGCATCATGGCGCTCACCTCTAGTCCCAGCTACTCGGGAGGCTGAGGCAGGAGGATCGCCTGAGCCCAGGAGTTTGAGGCTGCAGTGAGCTAAGATGACACCACTGCACTCTACCAGGGTGACAGAGTGAGGCTCTATCTTAAAAAAAAAAAAAGAAATGGAATACAAATGGCTTAAGTACCTTGATGCTGCTTGTTCTGATAATGGCCTTAACACTAACAATGTAAGAACAAAATATAATGTAAGAAGTTATACAATTTATTTCACTGATCTGGGCTTCAGTTTCCCATGAGTTAAACTTAAGAAACACCTTATCTCCTCAAACCCACAGGAAAATTTGCAAAGTTTTAAAGTGCATATAATAAAAATAAGTCAGTCTACTATATTCTCACCTATCATTTTTTTCTACCTGAATTAAAGGAATTGCTCTCAATATCAGAAAGAGGCTATTTAACATCATTTTAAGGATATTTTCATCGTTGTCATCATCATCTTGTTCTTTCTGGTGTCAACAAAAAGTAGAGAATCAAATTTTAACAGCTTTCATGAAAACAATGACATATAGGAATTTTTAAGAGTCATAACATATTAAGATTTCTTATATGGATAAACAAAAAATATTCTTATTATAGAAAATAAGAGTCTTATTTCACATTAATTAAATAAAATTAAACTCTAACTTTTTAGGATGTTGGAAATATTCTTATTTGTAGTGATAGTTTCACAAACCATATACGTGTGTTAAAACCCATCAAACTATACACTTGAAAAAACTGAATCTTGTATACTGCAATAAACCAAATTTTTTTTAAAAATAAACTTTTCTAAAGCCAAATATCATTTCTTCCTAACAAACACGATACACGAGAAAAAGTATTCGATTCCAAGCAACTCAAAACGGGTTAAAGATTACCGTGAGTAAGGCAAATGAGAAGTTACTCCAGTTTTACCTACGGAAAAACGAAGGCCAGCTCAGTGAAATGAACTGTCTAACTTCTACACTATTGTTTTCAGGCCATCCCAGAGTGAGCAGACTCACAGGCAGGAGCTGCTGCCATCATTTGGCTCAAGAATGAGGGCTTTGATAAGTTCC